>NW_027009597.1:0-42928 GCF_036934945.1 Oncorhynchus masou masou | reverse complement strand
CTCCTGCCCATTCGGGCGGTGCTCGGCGGTCGTCGTCACCGTCCCATTAGCCACTACTGATCCCTTTTTCGTGTTTCTGTTGGTTTTGTCTAATTGGTTTCACCTGTGTGTTGTTTAGTTAATTAGTGTCTGTATTTAATGTAGGTTGTCCCGCCCTTGTTTTGTGCGGGATTGTTTATTTTGTCATTTCGTTTTGTCTGTCGGTGTTTGCTGTTTGTTTTTTCTCCGGATAGTCTTTATCCTGTTTTGGATATTTTCACCCTGTCTTTATTTTGGGTTGACTGTTGTTTGTTTTTTGTTCACCGGAGAATAAACGTTATTATCGCATTCTGCTCTCTGCGCCTGATTCCACCCACCTTGACTAGACGTGACAGAATCCCACACCACCTATGGAATCAGCAGGAGCAGCAGCGTCTCCTCTCACATCGATGGAAGAGAGGGTCCTCCATCATACCAGCATGCTTCACCAGATTGGTTCTGCTATGGACCAAATGATGGAGAAATGGATCGATGGGAAGGTGGCTGTCCCATCTGTCTTACAACCCCTTCTCCAGCACACTCCTGTTTCTACGACCTCATCGCTCCTAGGGCTCTTCAGCTGGCCTCCCACAGGTGTTTGTCGGATCGTGGCTGGGTGCCAGGGTTTCCTCCTTCAGCTGGAGATTATATGCCTGGCTGCGTGCGTCCTGCTCCCTCTGGAGAGGAGGCGTGCGCCCTCATCTCCCTGCTTGACTGGGCGAGCCCTTGAGTGGGCTAACGCAGTATGGAATGGTCCGGACTCGCTAAGGATGGTACCCAGAGTTCACCCGCCGATTTCGAGCTGTTTTTGACCATCCACCCGAGGTCGGGCGGCGGGTGAACGGCTGTTCCACCTGCGTCAGGAGCGAGGAGCGTACAGGATTTTGCCCTTGAGTTCAGGACTTTGGCAGCAGGAGCAGGATGGAACGACAGGGCCTTGATTGATCATTTTAGATGTAGTCTCAGGAGGACGTCCGCAGGAGCTGGCATGTCGGGACACCACTTTCACACTGGATGGACTTATGATCTGGCTATCCGTCTCGACCACCTGCTGGCTGTTCGTGGGCGTTCGGATCAGGTCCTGTCGTTTCCTATCCCTAGCCCCATGTTCCTATCCCTATGGAATTAGGAGGTACGGCTTCCAAGGGGGACTGGAGGAGGAGTGTTCTCCTGCACCAGTTGTGGTCGACGAGGGCACATGTCCGACCGGTGCTGGAGGAACTCGTCTAGGAGTCGGGAGGACAGGCAGAACACTGCTCGATCACCCCAGGTGGTAAGCACCAAACTCATTCAGAGCTTCACTGTCGGTCATGTGTTTGTATTGATTTCTTTTCCCTGGTTTTTCCCCATCTCTACAGCATAAGGCGCTAATTGATTCAGGGCAGCTGAGAATTTTATGGATCGTGGGCTTTGCGTTAAGGCTAGGGATTCCTTGGTGTCGTTAGATCAACCTTTCCCCGTGCACTCCTTAGATAGCCGACCATTGGGGTCAGGAGTAATTAGGGAGGCACTAACACAGGGTGATCATAAGGAGCAGATTAGCCTGTTCATATATATAGATTCACCCTGCGTTTCCAGTAGTGTTGGGGGTTCCCTGGTTAGCTCAACACAACCCAGTGAATTCTGGCGACAGGGGCTCTTAAGGGGTGGTCAGAGGAGTGTTCAGGAAGGTGCATAGGAGTTGCCGTTGGTGCGACCATGTGGAGAGTCCAGACCAAGTTTCCACCATGCGCATTCCCTCAGATTATGCTGATTTGGCTATCGTTTGCAGTAAAGGGAGGGCGACCTAATTACCACCTCATCGTCGAGAGGACTGTGCGATAAACCTTCTGGAAAACGCTGCACTTCCTAGAGTCACGTGTATCCATTTTCCAGGAGGAGACAGTTGCAGATGGGAAACATATGTTTCTGGAATCGCTGGGACAGGGATACATTCAGCCTCCATATCGCCCGTCTCCTCAAGCTTCTTTTGTGAAGAAGAAGGGATGGAGGGTCTGCGTCCTTTGTATTGATTATAGAGGTCTAAATTCCATCACAGTGGGGTTTAGTTACCCACTACCTCTCATCGCTACGGCAATGGAATCATTTCACGGGCGCGATTCTTCACAAAACTGGACCTGAGGAGCGCGATAATCTGGTACGTATCCGGAAAGGAGATGAGTGGAAAACCGCATTAGTACTACTTCTGGTCATTATGAATACTGCATCATGCCATACGGGTTGAAGAATGCTCCTGCCGTTTTTCAATCTTTCGTAGATGAGATTCTCCGAGACCTGCTCGGGCAGGGAGTGGTAGTGTACATTGATGACATTTTGATCTATTCTGCCACGCGGAGCATGTGTCTTTGGTGCGTAAGGTACTTAGGCGACTACTGGAACATGACCTGTATTGCAAGGCGGAGAAATGTGAGTTTTTCAAACAGTCCGTTTCCTTCCTGGGGTATCGTATTTCCACCTCTGGGGTGGTGATGGAGGATGATCGCGTTACAGCTGTGAAAATTGGCCGACTCCGACCACGGTGAAAGAAGTGCAGCGTTTTTAGGGTTTACGACAATTACTACCGGAGGTTTATCCGGGGTTTTGGTCAGGTGGCTGCTCCCATCACCTCACTGCTGAAGGGAGGACCGGTGCGCTTGCGTTGGTCAGCAGAGGCGGGCAGAGCTTTCAGTCGTTTGAAGGAGCTGTTCAACGCGCCCGTGTTGGCGCATCCGGACCCTCTTTAGCGTTCATAGTGGAGGTGGATGCGTCCGAGGCTGGGGTTGGAGCCGTGCTGTCCCAGCGCTCGGGCGTGCCATCCAAACTCCGCCCGTGTGCTTTCTATTTGAGCAAACTCAGCCCAGCGGACGCGAAACTATGATGTGGGGGACCGGGAGTTGTTAGCTGTAATCAAGGCTCTGAAAGGTGTGAGACACTGGCTTGAGGGGGCTAAACACCCTTTTCTCATCTGGACTGACCATCGTAATCTCGGGTACATCCGGGCAGCTAAGAGACTAAATCCACGTCAGGCTAGATGGGCCATGTTTTTTACTAGGTTCCAGTTTACCCTCACATATCGGCCAGGCTCCCAAAACACTAAAGCTGACGCACTGTCTCGCCTCTATGATACCGAGGCGGTCAGTAGAGCCAACTCCCATCATTCCACCGTCATGTCTCGTGGCACCGGTGATATGGGAGGTGGACGCTGAGATAGAGAGGGCCTCACGGTCAGAGCCGGCTCCTCCTAACTGTCCAGTTGGGACCAAGTACGGGGCCGAGGTGGTCCGGGACAAGCTAATTAGGTGGGCTCATACTCTTCCTCCTCGGGTCATCCTGGTATCAAGAGGACAGTGCAGAGTCTGAGAGGGAGATACTGGTGGCCCACACTGGCTAAAGACGTGAGATTGTATGTCTCCTCATGTTCAGTGTGTGCTCAGAGCAAGGCTCCTCGGCACCTGCTAGAGGGAAGTTACAACCTCTCCCCGTTCCACAACGGCCGTGGACACATTTATCGGTGGATTTTCTTACCGACCTTCCCCATCCCAGGGAAGTACTACGATCCTGGTCGTTGTGGATCGGTTTTCTAAGTCCTGTCGTCTCATTCCGTTGCCCGGTCTTCCTACGGCCCTGCAGACTGCTGAGGCTTTGTTTACCCATGTCTTCCGGCACTATGGGGTGCCTGAGGATATCGTCTCTGATCGGGGTCCCCAATTCACGTCCAGAGTGTGGAGGGCGTTTATGGAGAGACTGGGGGTCTCGGTTAGCTTAACCTCAGGTTTTCACCCCGAGGTAATGGGCAGGTGGAGCGCGTTAACCAGGATGTGGGCAGGTTTCTGCGGTCCTATTGTCGGGACCGGCCTGGTGAGTGGGCAGGTATGTTCCATGGGCCGAACTAGCCCAAAACTCCTTACGCCACTCCTCTACTAACTTATCTCCTTTTGAGTGTGTGTTAGGTTACCAGCCAGTCCTGGCTCCATGGCATCAGAGTCAGACCGAGGCTCCTGCGGTGGAGGAATGGGTACAGCGCTCCAAGGACACCTGGAAAGCCGTTCAGGACTCATTACGGCTAGCGGGAGAACGGCAGAAGAGGAGCGCTGACCAGCACCGCAGTGAGACCCCCGTGTTTGCAGGGGGACAGGGTCTGGCTCTCGGCCCAAACCTGTCTCTCCGTCTGCCCTGTCGGAAGCTGGGCCGCAGTGTGTAGGGCCGTTCAAAGTCCTGAGGAGAATAAGCGAGGTGTGTTATAGGTTACAACTTCCGGTATTACCCCGTAGCCCCTCGTTTCATGTGTCTCTCCTTAGGCCGGTGGTGGCTGGTCCCCTGCAAGAAGGTGAGGTGCCTGAGGTCCTCCGCCCCCTCTGGACATCGAGGGTCCCCGGCGTATACAGTTCGAAGCATTCTAGATTCTAGACGCCGGGTGGGGGGCCTACAGTACCTCGTGGACTGGGAGGGGTACGGTCGGAGGAGAGATGCTGGGTTCCGGTGAGGGACATTTTGGACCCTTCCCTCCTGAGAGATTTCCACCGCCTCCACCCGGATCGCCCAGCACCTGCGTCCTCCGGGTCGTCCCTCGAGACGGTGGCGGCACGCTGCGGAGACGCGCGCGTCAAGGATTGCTGTCATGACTTCTGTGCATACCCCGGGTTCTGTCCGAGTGCTGAATGCACAGAGAATGCTCTTCCCTCTGTGTATGTCACGACTTCCGCCGAGGTTGGCTCTCCTGCCCATTCGGGCGGTGCTCGCGGTCGTCGTCACCGTCCTATTAGCCACTACTGATCCCTTTTTCGTGTTTCTGTTGGTTTTGTCATTGGTTTCACCTGTGTGTTGTTTAGTTAATTAGTGTCTGTATTTAATGTAGGTTGTCCCGCCCTTGTTTTGTGCGGGATTGTTTATTTTGTCATTTCGTTTTGTCTGTCGGTGTTTGCTGTTTGTTTTTTTCTCCGGTTAGTCTTTATCCTGTTTTGGATATTTTCACCCTGTCTTTATTTTGGGTTGACTGTTGTTTGTTTTTTGTTCACCGGAGAATAAACATTATTATCGCATTCTGCTCTCTGCGCCTGATTCCACCCCACCTTGACTAGACGTGACAGTGTAGTTCATTGCATGTTTAATAATGAAAATACCTACCAAAGGAGAACATGGATGTGGTTTATTTCTGTGCATTTAAAAAATTAAAATCAGTAGATAAATTTACCGGTAGATAAATCTGTCCAACACAGTCATACACATTATGTATAATACTGTACTATGATTCTGGCCGTGATGGCAAAAATATATTCTACTGTAGCCCTCCATGGACAATAATAATTGCCCATGCCTGTGCTAGGATATGGAATTGATGTTAGCTTCAGCTCTAAATAACAAGGAAAGTTCGGCAACAAAGCTGGACGCGCAGGTATCTTCTTGCATTGTAAAGTGTTCTAGCCTCTATAGGACAATGTTCTGCGAACAGTAATGAAGTGTTTCAAGATTCTGCATGCCGTGTTGCACATTATTTAAGTGTGTTAACTTCTGTGCAGCATAAGTGGTGAGGCAGTCAGACTCCCAGTGAGCGCAGTGGTTCCTCAGGCTAGAGCTAGCAATGAGTAAGTGTAGCAGGGACAGTGCAGGCACGGTGCACTCACGCTATAAGGATACATCGGCTGCGGAGCTATACGAAGTTGATCCTCTCTCAACCAGTGATGTGAGACTTGTCAAAGAAAGTAGCGAAAGCCAATACGAATTCTTACCGAACTGTTTTTCATGTTCTTGCATCAAAAAAGTACAAAGGTTCCGGTATACCTTGCAACACTAGTAGGGAATAGGGTGCCATTTAGGTCAAATTCATATCACCCCACAGTCATATATCTTTAATTCATGAAGCTATGCCTTTTTAAAACATACTGTGCATTATGCAATGCTGACGTTTAGTAATATGTCAGCATCTCAATTACACTCTGGCAGCATGGCTCGCTGTTTCATTTTGCATTGGTAGGAGCTGTAGTGGTGCTTTTATGTACTTAGTGGAGTAACAGACATGCGCAGACAGGCGTATACACACACACATGTGCATGAACGCACACACACACTCAAGCAACCCCCATACACGCATACCTCCCTCACCAGTACTCGCCTTGCCAGGGCTAAGCCTGTGGAACACAATTAAAGTACCAGTGGAATCTCTTTCACTATTCATGCCCTTGTCCCGCATTTGACTTCCTAAAGCCTAATCTCTGACATACTCCTGCCATCGCCCTATTGGCCAACAAACCACTTCCTAGGACCCTGAAGTACTTCCCCTGATCTGGGATTTACACACTGCTCAGAATGCTCCGGACGGATACCGTGGCTCTTTTCTCGGCACTCTGGTAAAAGCATGTTAAATGGTAATGTTGTTGTCAAAGGCAGCCCACAGCAGTAGCTAAGCAGGCAACAAAAAAGAGATAGCGCTCAGATCCCTGAGGAGAGAGAGTGAGTGTGGTCGGAGTGCTGTTAAACAAGCCTCCTCTATTTGCCGGGGATGTTGGAGAGAAAAGGTACAGCCCCGGAGAGATGGATCTATTTAAACAGGCGCCTGACTCACGCAAAACAAGAGAGAAGAACAATGGCTTTGTCACGAAAGCTTGAGCTTGTATGAGAAAACGGAGAAAATCACACACAAAAAAAAGAGTGAAAAGTTTGGTGCCGAACTTTTGATTACATTTTTACTTCAACAGAATGAAACAAAAGGGGAGGGAAGGGTTTACACACACAAAATGAGCAAAACATACATGCATGCGCATTAAGGAGAGGAGGAGAAGGTAGTATATAGTTCTACATTGTAATTATCTACCCTCGGAAGTGTGCCCTCGTACAAATTAAAAGAGTAGATTGGTGTTAGGAATATGGTGGAAACTCCCTCCAGCCATGCTTGCACCAATCAAATGATTTGAAATGCAAGAGGGGGAGAGAATGAGTGCGTTCAGTTCGCTTGAATGTTTGCAACATTCCGGAACGTTGTATTGAACAAAATGTTCTTGAATGGACTTTGAGTACATTTGCTCCCATCTGGTGGGTGTGGCAAGTTGTAGTTTGAAGCAAGGAGTGACACATTTAAACGACAGTGGCCACGCTGACAATGTTCCTTAACCCACAACCCTCCCCATTGTTCAACTGGTCGTACAGCACACACAAACTTACTGAACAGATCCCAGTTAGGCTAGTGGGTCAGACAGGAAGGGAGGGGGGAGGGGGGTTGAGTCTTTCCTGTCAATGAGGGTTTACTCTTCTAAACAGTTGTGATTGCATCCAGAAGTTTTAAAGTCTCAATACTTCCAAGGAGAGTCAAAGTACTGACACCGCAACATGCCATGACATCACTTGTTTCAATGCTTCATCATTCACATTCAATGAATTAAAATACACATTGAAATAGTCCTGTGCTGAGCCTGAGATTGTAGAATTATGCCCATTAAATATGATTAAAGTACACATGAAAACAGTTCTGCAATTGACCTGAGAATGCAGAATTATGTTTTCTTAAATGGCACATCTTTACTTTCAGCATCTGCTGTGTTGACCCCTCGATGACCATGGATGATACTACTATGTATTCTGTGAATGTTTAACCCTGTTTGAAATCAGTCATTATTTCTATTTCCAACATAAATGTATTTCTCAATCTATTTTTTTATCTGGCAGTGGGCCCGGTGCTTGTGTTATCACATTTCACTTTTAATTAAGGTGTGCGTCCCAGATGGTGCCTATTCCCTACTTTTGACCAGGGCCCATAGGGATCTGGTCAAAGTAGCGCACTATGTAGTAGGGTGTCATTATGTAGGAAATAAGGGTGTCATTTAAGCACACAGATAAGGTTTATGCCTGAAGAGCCCATCAGATGGCCTCATGCATTAAGCATGATGGTAATGAAAGTCGTCATGGAATATCAATCAAATGCTGACTAGACTGGTGATTTATTCAACGTTTACATTACCGTGTTGACTTTAAATCGGAGAATATGATAAACGATCGACTATTTCAGAGCTTATGGTAGGGAAATGCATCTTAAATGACTTTCTACATCCGTTACCATAAAAGTGTAAGCCATAAAGTAGAACCCAGGGTGTCAGGAAAATTATTTAAAGATGAAACGTGTCTATCTTTTTGCAACGGAAAACTACAATTAGCACATCTAATTGGACAAATCCAGGAAGACTCTCCCTGTTTCAGTCTGTTTTTTTCCAGTTGGTGCCTTATGAACACAACCCAGACTTTTCAATGTGATAGGTTTTGTGTGTAAACAATTTAACCAGATAGAATCCTCTCATCCATATATTTCCTCTCTCCCTGTCTTACATTTCTTCCCCTTTTCCCCTCAGCCACTTTTGAAACGAGCGAGGAATAACGACCCTGTTGATCCCAGCCCAGAGAAACAGCTGGAACCACAGCCCCTGAATACCAATCATCTTAATTAATTCCCCCCGTTAAGCACAAACACGCCCCAGTCTGAGAGAGCAGAGAGAGAGAGCAAAGGGGGAGAGGAGGGAGATGGTGGGAGAGAGCAAAGGAGGAGGAAACAGGGAGAGATAGTCCACAAATCATAGTTCAAATCTGGCGAGCCCAGCGACAATGCGCAAGTTAATAACCGGCATGGAATAATTGATACGGTATGTGGCCTCAGTGGTCGAGGCATTTGGGCTGAAGCCTCCGGCACGCATGTTGGCATGGGTTTGAATCTCACTTACTGCCTTCTGACACGTTCTCCCTCTCACTTTCCATTCTGTCATTCTCGCTGATGGAGTGTTCAATAAAAAAAAAAACAGAAAGAAATGATACAGTAGCATGTATCCCAAGATGCCGGTGAAGAAATTGTGATGCTTTAGAGCTGACCACCAAGTGTCCCCTTACAAAGGGAGATTCACATATGACAATTGTGTTTTCGAAATTTGAATCGAATTTGCAGTTTGTGAGAAACAGTCACATGTGGAATTGCAAGTTCACATGTGGGGTGAAATAGTGTTATTCTCCTCACTTGTGAAAAGGCGGTGTTAACATGTTGCAGTAGCATTGCTCATTCTGTGATGCCATTCTCTAAAGGTTACTTAGCCAGGGACTCCCAAACTAGGGTCTGGGTGCACATTTTGCCCCTAGCACTACACAGCTGATGAAAATAATCAAAGCTTGATGGTGTGTTGGTTATTTGAATCAGCTGTGTAGTGCTATGAAAAAACACAATGTGCACCCAGGGCATACAATTTTACTTCATAATTATTATAATCCTCCATGGTGTTGCATTGATATACAGTGGGACAAAAAAGTATTTAGTCAGCCACCAATTGTGCAAGTTCTCCCACTTATAAAGATGAGAGAGGCTTGTCATTTTCATCATAGGTACACTTCAACTATGACAGACAAAATGAGAGAGAAAAAAATCACATTGTATGATTTTTATTAATTTATTTGCAAATTATGTTGGAAAATAAGTATTTGATCACCTACAAACAAGCAAGATTTCTGGCTCTCACAGACCTGTAACTTCTTCTTTAGAGGCTCCTCTGTCCTCCACTCGTTTTCCTGTATTAATGGCACCTGTTTTGAACTTGTTATCAGTATAAAGAGAGACCTGTCCACAACCTCAAACAGTCACACTCCAGCTCCCACTATGGCCAAGACAAAGAGCTGTCAAAGGACACAGAAACAAAATTGTAGATCTGCACCAGGCTGGGAAGACTGAATCTGCAATAGGTAAGCAGCTTGGTTTGAATTGATTGAATTGTTTTTGTCCATCATCAATCTATACACAATACCCCATAATGACAAAGCAAAAACAGGTTTAGAAAATGTAGCTAATTTATAAAAAATAAAAAACCCAAATATTACATTTACATAAATATTCAGACACTTTACTTTACTGTACTTTGTTGAAGCACCTTTGGCAGCGATTACAGACTCAAATATTCTTAGGTATGATGCTACAAGCTTGAAAAAACTGTATTTGGGAAGTTTCTCCCATTCTTTTCTGCAGATGCTCTCAAGCTCTGTCAGGTTGGTTGGGGAGAGTCACTGCACAGCTATTTTCAGGTCTCCAGAGATGTTCGATAGGGTTCAAGTCCGGGCTCGGACTGGGCCACTCAAAATCTAGAGACTTGTCCCAAAACTACTCATGCATTGTCTTGGCTGTGTGCTTAGGGGTCATTGTCCTGTTAGAAGGGGAATCATCATCCCAGTCTGAGGTCCTAAATGCTCTGGAGCAGGTTTTCATCAAGGATCTTTCTGTACTTTCCTCCGTTCTAGGATTCCCTAGATCCTGAATAGTCTCCCAGTCCCTGCTGCTGAAAAAACATCCCCACAGCATGATGCTGCCACCACCATGCTTCACCGCAGGGATAGGGGCAGGTCTCCTGCAGATGTGATGCTTGGCATTCAGGTCAGAGTTCAATACTGGTCTCATCAGACCAGATAATCTTGTTTCTCATGGTCTGAGAGTCTTTTAGGTGCCTTTTGGCAAACTCCAATCTGTGCCTCGACACAATCCTGTCTCGAGCTCTACGGACAATTCATTTGACCTCATGACTTAGATTTTCTCTGACATGCACTGTCAACTGTGGGACCTTATATAGACAGGTGGTGCCTTTCCAAAGCATGTCTAATCAATTGAATTGTCCACAGGTGGACTCCAGTCAAGTTGTAGAAACATCTCAAGGATGATCAATGGAAACAGGATGCATCTGAGCTTATTTTCAAAAGAAAATTGTCTGAAAATTGTCTGAATACTTATGTAAATAAGGTGTTTCTGTTTTTTATTTATTTTTATACATTTGCACACATTTCTAAAAGTATTTTCACTACGTCATTATGTAGGTTTGTGTGTAGATTGATGAGGGAAAAAATAATTTTATACATTTAGAATATGGCTGTAACGTAACAAAATGTGGAAAAAATCTAATGGTCTGAATAACTTCCGAATGCACTGTATAGCCATGCAGTGCTATGAAAGGCTGGTCATTGCTCACATCAACACCATCATCCCAGACACCCTGGACCCACTCCAATTCTCATACCCCCCCAACTGATACACAGATGGCCTCACCCACCTGGACAAATGGGAATACCTATGTAAGAATGCTTTTCATTTCTGTACACTAGAGCATTCAACACCATAGTACCCTCCAAGCTCATCACCAAGCTCAGAACCCTGGGACCTAAACACATCCATCTCCAACAGGATCCTGGACTTTCTGACATGCCAAACCCAGGCAGTGAGGAAAGCAACAACACATCTGTTCGTTGACCATCAACAGGGGGCCCCTCAGGTGTGTGTGCTAGGTCCCCTCCTGTACTCCCGTTTAACCCACGACTGCGTGGCCGTGCATGACTCCAACACTATCATCAAGTTTGCTGATGAAACAGCGGTGGTAGGACTGATCACCTACAACGATGAGGCATCCTATAGGGAGTAGGTCAGAGACCCGGGCAGTGCGGTGCCAGGGCAACAACCTCTCCCTCAACTTCAGCAAGACAAAGGAGCTGATCGTGGACTACAAGAAACAGGGGTGAGCATGCCCCCACCCACATCGATAGAGTGGTATTGGAGTTTCAAGTTCGAGAGCTTCAATTTCCTTTCTGTCCACATCACTAAGGAATTAACATGGTCCACACAGTTGTAAAGACAACAAAACAGTGAATCTTCCCCTCAGGAGGCTGAAAGAATTTGGCATAGGCCCTCACATTCTCAAAAATGTCTACAGTTATGCCATTGAGAGCATCTTGACTGGCTGCATCACCACTTGATATGGCAACCGAAAGATACCTTACCGCATGACCCTACAAAAGGTGGTGAGTAATACCCAGTATATCACTGAGAGCGAGCTCCCTGCAATCCAGGACTTCTATTCCAGACGGTGTCAGAGGAAGGTCCAAAAAACTCCACCATCTGAATGGCAAGTAGTACCAGTGCCCCATGTCTGGAACCGACAGGATACTGAACAGATTCTACCCCAAGCTGTAGAACTATTTGTGTGACTGTCCTTGTCTATTTGTGACTGTCATTGTCTATCAGTATATCAGTATTTTGTTACTTGTAATGTTGTGTGTCTTTTGTGGACCACAGAAAGTGAAGATGCTACTTCTGCAAAATCTAATGGGAAGCCAAATAAACCATAAGACTGGTAAACAAGGCAAATACTGTAAATAGATCATCAAAATGGCTACCTGCATTTTTCTAGTGATCTTGCACACTCTATCCACACACAGTGGACTCTACCAACACATACTACACTACACCCCAACACACATACTGACCACACACAGTTTAGTGTCTATCCTGCTGCTTACTGGTACTCCCTGCATACAGTCATGTTATATTCCTCATGTGACTATTTCTATCTTTAGTTTTAACTCTGCATTGTTAGAAATGGACCCATTAGTGTTTCACTGTTTTTTCATATGGTGTGACAAATACAATTTGAATTGAAGCACCCATGTTTGATGAATACATTTTTGTCATTTAGCAGACACTCTTATCCAGAGCAACTTACAGTATTGAGTGCATGTATTTTTGTGCTTGTCCTCTGGGGAATAGAACCCATACCTCTGGAGTTTCAAGCACCATGCTCTACACACTGAGCCAGACAGTACACAGTTAATAAACACTTGTAAAGGTTACATTGCATTAATAAATATTTGTGAAAATATTGCATAAAGAAATGGAAATATTCATGAAAATACCCTGAACACAATTTTCGAGAATTTCAAAGATTTCAAGATTTTATAGTTCACATGAGGAAATCAGTCAATGTAAATCAATTCATCAGGCCCTAATATATGGATTTCACACAACTGGGAATACAGAAATGCAAAACATTATCTTGCTGAAACATGAGGTGGATGAATGGAATGACAATGGGCCTCACGATCTTGTCACGGTATCTCTGTGCATTCAAATTGCCATATATCTTTGTTTTATTGTGTTCGTTGTCCATTACTTATGCCTGCCCATACCATTACCCCACCACCACCATGGGGCACTCTGTTCACAACTTAGACATCAGCAAACCGCTTGCCCACATGACACCATCTGCCTGGTACAGTTGAAACCGGGATTCATCTGTAAAGAGCACACTTCTCCAGCGTGCCAGTGGCCATCAAAGGTAAGCATTTGCCCACTGAAGTTAGTTACGACGCCGAACTGCAGGCAGATCAAGACACTGGTAAGGACAACGAGCACGCAGATGAGCTTCCCTGAGATGGTTTCTGACAGTTTGTGCAGAAATTCTTCGGTTGAGAAAACCCACAGTTTCATCAGCTGTCCGGGTGGTTGGTCTAAGACAATCGCGCAGGTGAAGAAGCCAAATGTGGAGGTGCTGGACTGGCGTGGTTACACATGGTCTACGGAATGAGATGCAGGTTGGACGTGCTGACAAATTCCCTAAAACAAAGTTAGAGGCAGCATATGGTACACAAATGAACATTCAATTCTCTCACAACAGCTCTGGTGGACATTCCAAATGCACACTCCCTCAAAACTTGAGACATACAGTACCAGTGAAAAGTTTGGACAAACCTACTCATTCAGGGGTTTTTTCTTAATGTTTACTATTTTCTACATTGTAGAATAATAGTGAAGACATCAAAACTATGAAATAACACATATGGAATCATGTAATAATCCAAAATGTGTTAAACAAATCAAAATATATTTTAGATATTAGATTCTTCAAAGTAGCCACCCTTTGCCTTGATGACAAAATCTGGACCCCTACAAATCAGCCGGGCTAGACAATCTGGACCCTTTCTTTCTAAAATTATCTGCCGAAATTGTTGCCACCCCTATTACTAGCCTGTTCAACCTCTCTTTCGTGTCGTCTGAGATTCCCAAAGATTGGGAAAGCAGCTGCGGTCATCCCCCTCTTCAAAGGGGGGGACACTCTTGACCCAAACTGCTACAGACCTATATCTATCCTACCATGCCTTTCTAAGGTCTTCGAAAGCCAAGTCAACAAACAGATTACCGTCCATTTCGAATCTCACCATACCTTCTCTGCTATGCAATCTGGTTTCAGAGATGGTCATGGGTGCACCTCAGCCACGCTCAAGGTCCTAAACGATATCTTAACCGCCATCGATAAGAAACATTACTGTGCAGCCATGTTCATTGATCTGGCCAAGGCTTTCGACTCTGTCAATCACCACATCCTCATCGGCAGACTCGTCAGCCTTGGTTTCTCAAATGATTGCCTCGCCTGGTTCACCAACTACTTCTCTGATAGATTTCAGTGTGTCAAATCGGAGGGTCTTCTGTCCGGACCTCTGGCAGTCTCTATGGGGGTGCCACAGGGTTCAATTCTTGGACCGACTCTCTTCTCTGTATACATCAATGAGGTCACTCTTGCTGCTGGTGAGTCTCTGATCCACCTCTACGCAGACGACACCATTCTGTATACTTCTGGCCCTTCTTTGGACACTGTGTTAACAACCCTCCAGGCAAGCTTCAATGCCATACAACTTTCCATCCGTGGCCTCCAATTGCTCTTAAATACAAGTAAAACTAAATGCATGCTCTTTCAACCGATCGCTACCCGCACCTGCCCGCCTGTCCAACATCACTACTCTGATGGCTCTGACTTAGAATACGTGGACAACTAAAAATACTTAGGTGTCTGGTTAGACTGTAAACTCTCCTTCCATACCCATATCAAATATCTCCAATCCAAAGATAAATCTAGAATTGGCTTCCTATTTCACAACAAAGCATCCTTCACTCATGCTGCCAAACATACCCTTGTAAAACTGACCATCCTACCAATCCTCGACTTTGGCGATGTCATTTACAAAATTGCCTCCAATACCCTACTCAACAAATTGGATGCAGTCTATCACAGTGCAATCCGTTTTGTCACCAAAGCCCCATATACTATCCACCATTGCGACCTGTACGCTCTCGTTGGCTGGCCTCGCTTCATACTCGTCGCCAAACCCACTGGCTCCATGTCATCTACAAGACACTGCTAGGTAAAGTCCCCCTTATCTCAGCTCGCTGGTCACCATAGCATCTCCCACCTGTAGCACACGCTCCAACAGGTATATCTCTCGAGTCACCCCCAAAACCAATTCTTTCTTGGCCGCCTCCTTCCAGTTCTCTGCTGCCAATGACTGGAACAAACTACAAAAATCTCTGAAACTGGAAACACTTATCTCCCTCACTAGTTTTAAGCACCAACTGTCAGAGCAGCTCACAGATTACTGCACCTGTACATAGCCCACCTATAATTTAGCCCAAACAACTACCTCTTTCCCTAATGTATTTAATTGATTTATTTATTTTGCTCCTTTGCACCCCATTATTTTTATTTCTACTTTGCACATTCTTCCATTGCAAATCTACCATTCCAGTGTTTTACTTGCTATATTTTATTTACTTTGCCACTATGGCCTTTTTTGCCTTTACCTCCCTTATCTCACCTCATTTGCTCACATCGTAAATAGACTTGTTTATACTGTATTATTGACTGTATGTTTGTTTTACTCCATGTGTAACTCTGTGTCGTTGTATGTGTTGAACTGCTTTGCTTTATCCTGGCCAGGTCGCAATTGTAAATGAGACTTGTTCTCAACTTGCCTACCTGGTTATATAAAGGTGAAATAAATAAAAATGACAGCTTTTGCACACATTCTCTCATCCAGCTTCATGAGGTAGTCACCTGGAATGCATTTCAATCAGGTGTGCCTTGTTAAAAGTTAATTTGTAGAATTTCTTTCCTTCTTAATACGTTTCAGCCAATCAGTTGTGGTGTGACAAGGTAGGGGTGGTATACAGAAGATACCCCTATTTGGTAAAATACCAAGTCCATAATATGGCAAGAAGAGCTCAAATAAGCAAAAAGAAACAACAGTCCATCATTAATTTTAAGACATGAAAGTCAGTCTATGCGGAAAATGTCAAGACCTTTGAAAGATTCTTTAAGTGCAGTTTCAAAAACCATCAAGCCCTATAATGAAACTGGGTCTCATGAGGACTGCCACAGGAAAGAAAAACCAGCCTCAGAAGTTGCTGCCCAAATAAATGCTTCACAGAGTTCAATTAACAGACACATCTCAACATCAACTGTTCAGAGGAGACTGTGTGAATAAGGACTTCATGGTCGAATTGCTGCAAAGAAACCACTACTAAAGGACACCAATAAGAAGAAGAGACTTGCTTGGCCAAGAAACACAAGCAATAGACATTAGACCGGTGGAAATATGTCCTTTGGCCTGATGAGTGCAAGTTTGAGATTGTTGGTTCCAAACGCTGTGTCTTTTTGAGATGCAGAGTAGGTGAACTGATGATCTCTACATGTATGAATCCCACCGTGAAGCATGGAGGAGAGGGTGTGATGGTGTGGGGGTGCTTTACTGGTGACACTGTCAGTGATTTATTTAGAATTAAAGCACACTTAACCAGCATGGCTACAGCATTCTGCAGCAATACGCGCCATCCCATCTGGTTAACACTTTTTGGTTACTACATGATTGCATATGTGTTATTTCATAGTTTTGATGTTTTCACTATTATTCTACAATGTAGGAAATAGTACAAATAAATACAAAATAAATAAGCAGGTGTGTCCAAACTTTGACTGGTACTGTTTTATGGAATTTTGTTGTGTGACAAAACTGCACATTTTATTGTGGCCCTTTTATTGTCCCAACAAGGTGCACCTATGTAATGATCATGCTGTTTAATCAGCTTTTCGATATGCTACAGCTGTCAGGTAGATGGAGATTTATAGGAATGTAAACAAATTTATGCATAATATTTGAGAGGAATATGCCTTTTGTGTGTATGGATCATTTCTGGGTTATCCTATATCAGCTCGTGAGGTGCGTACTGGCAGCAGAGAAGTCAGGCGCAGGAGAGCGAAAACGGATTTACTATGGTGTCGTTTAATATCTATAAACCACCGTCAACAGCACAATACAATAAATGGGTCAAACAAAACCCGGTAAATACCAGCACTACAAGAGACAATTACCGACAAGGACATGGGGGGGGTGGACAGAGGGTTAAATATGCAACATATAATTGATGGAATTGGAACCAGGTGTGATGGAAGACAAGAAAATTAAAAGTGGATCAGCGATGACTAGAAGGTCGGTGACTTCGACCGCCGAACGCCGCCAGAACAAGGAGAGGGATCAACTTCGGCGGAAGTCGTGACACCAACACTTGACATGTATATTTTTGCTCAGTGTACGTTCATGAAAAGTATGAATGAAAAACATATTGAGTCAAGGGCTCTTTTGCATTATTCTACAAAGGCATACTGCAACACGTAGGCGTTACTTATTTTAATGTCTCTTACAATAAAAACATTACAGTGTAATACATTTGATACTTTTTATTTGTAGATTTTATTAATACTAGAGTTATAGTGAGTAATACAGTCCAGTTACAGCTTCTTCTGATCAAGTAGAAACGAAAAGGAGGTGTCTTTTTCCCAGGTGTGAGCTATTTCCCGGGAAGAGCCAGATGCGCTGCTGCCACAATACTTACACTATTGTTCTAAATTAAAATACCCTCTTCACCCTCCTCTCTTCATTCTCATGATTCAGTTCATTCAAATTCAATCGTGAAGTCATGCAGAATTGAGAGAGAGACAAATTGCCGCCTGGGTTCCAAAGCCTTACTTATAATTTGTTTTGGCCTTAATGTAGTAATATCTGTAAAAGAAAAAAAGGTCAATTGCATCTACATACGTCACTGCTTGTGATTTGATTTTAAAAGTCTGACAACTTAGCAACATATAATACAGATATTTAGGAAAAGTCAGGGAAGGCCGTTGCTATGCATTGCCATGTGGAGATGGTGTGGGTTTGCTAAGATCATTTGTTTTCCCTGCATTGATGATGACTACTTTTGTCCGCTCTACAGGAATAATAAAGGCCCGGTGCACCAATTTTGGGTTTGGCAAATGCCAGGAAAATGTCCCAATGCCCCAACGCTTACATACCCCAATGCATGCTGCCAACTGTAAAGTTTGATGGAGGAAGACTAATGGTCTGGGGCTGTTTTCATGGTTCAGGCCAGTTCCCTTAGTTTCAGTGAAGGAAAACCTTAACATTCTAGACGATTCTCTGCTTACAACTTTGTGGCAACAGTTTGGGGAAGGCCCTTTCCTGTTTCAGTGCCCCAATGCAGAAAAGCGAGGTCCATACAGAAATTGTTTGTCGAAGTTCTGTGGAAGAACTTGACGGGCCTGCACAGGTTCCTGACTTCAACCCCATCGAACACCTTTGGGATGAATTGGAATACTGACTATGAGCCAGGCCTAATCGCCCAAGTCCCCCCAGCAATGTTCTAACATCTGGTGAAAGCCTTCCCAGAAGAGTGGCAGCTGTTAGAGCAGAAAAGGGGTACCAACTTCATATTAATGCCCATGATTTTGGAATGAGATGTTGACAAGCAGATGTTCACATACATTTGCTCATGTAGGTATGTTTATACATTTCAAGTGACTATACTTCGTCCCCCCCCAAAAAAAACATCTTTTAAAAATGTGCTGAGGCATCTCTGGACATCTTATGAGCATTTTGCATCCATTGATTTTCAGAAATTTGATTTGTGATATGTTCAAACATGTGGTCATACAAGTGTCTGAAAAACCACATCGTTTTTTTAACGTGTTTTTGTTGTTGCTGTAGAGGGTAGGACACAAGCCCTGGTCTAAACCCACTCATACAAAGAGTCATCCAAACAACTTGAGTGACATGGGTCAACAATATCAACTCTCTTTCTGTGTGAGGGAGACCAGGGTCATGTTCATTAGGGCATGCAACGGGAAAACAGTTTAGAGTGTTTTGCAACATAAAATGTGTTTCTTGTTGGAAAGTCTCTCCCTGTTTCAGTCCGCTTTCTTCCATTTGGTGCCCTAATGAACACGACCCTGGTCAAGAAGCGAGAGGCAGCAGGATAAGGTTCCGGGTTGGAGCGAGCGGTCGATCTACACTTCGGTCCGCAGGTAGTATAAGTTTTCATTACATTTTCATTACATTTCATTATAGTACAAACGGTTTGATTTGTCTAATCTTAGCAATTTCTTCTTAGCTAGCTACATAGCCGTCTTTGTATCAAAGATAATTGCGTAATTATCATATTTCGTCAGTCTAACGTAGTCTACACTGCTATCTGCCCAGCAGCTAGCTAGCAGCTAGCTAACATCCACCGTCCACCAGCACTGTGGTAAAACTATTACACTCAACTGAACGACTCGATTAGTGTAGTGTTAGCTAGCTACATAGTTGTCTTTGCTGTCTTCGTATCCAAGATAATTGTGTAGTTTAGAGTGTGTAGACTTGAGTGATTATCTTAATTTACCGAGGTTAGCTAGCCAGCTATTTGTCGTCCTTAACGTAGGAGATACTGCTAGCTAGCTAGCCAACAGCTAGCCAACCTCTACCGAATAGAACTTCAACTACCCGGTCAACATTCCGCTTCGCTCCACAGGTAGTATCACATTTTCATTTCACTTCATTACAGTACAACGGTTTGATTTGTTTGATCGTAGCTAGCTAGCTACATAGCCGTCTTTGTATCTAAGACAATTGTGTAGTCTAGAGCGATTTTCTAGGTTGGGCCAGCCAGCTATTGTCGTTCTTATAACGTAACGTAGCACTTAATCAACACTGCTAGCTAGCCAGCTAGCCCCGAATAGCAGCACTGTAGAAACTATTACACTCTGACGGAACGACTTGATTAGTGTAGTGTCAACAACGCAGCCACTGCCAGCTAGCCTACAAAGTCAACAAACGCAGCCACTGCCAGCTAGCCTACTCCAGCAGTACTGTATCATTTCAATCATTTTAGTCAATAAGATTCTTGCTACGTAAGCTTAACTTTCTGAACATTCGAGACGTGTAGTCCACTTGTCATTCAATCTCCTTTGCATTAGCGTAGCCTCTTCTGTAGCCTGTCAACTATGTGTCTATCTATCCCTGTTCTCTCCTCTCTGCACAGACCATACAAACGCTCCACCGCGTGGCCGCGCCACCTAATCTGGTGGTCCCAGCGCGCACGACCCACGTGGAGTTCCAGGTCTCCGGTAGCCTCTGGAACTGCCGGTCTGCGGTAACAAGGCGAGTTCATCTCAGCCTATGCCTCCCTCCAGTCCCTCGACTTCTTGGCACTGACGGAAACATGGATCACCACAGATAACACTGCTACTCCTACTGCTCTCTCTTCGTCCGCCCACGTGTTCTCGCACACCTCTCGAGCTTCTGGTCAGCGGGGTGGTGGCACCGGGATCCTCATCTCTCCCAAGTGGTCATTCTCTCTTTCTCCCCTTACCCATCTGTCTATCGCCTCCTTTGAATTCCATGCTGTCACAGTTACCAGCCCTTTCAAGCTTAACATCCTTATCATTTATCGCCCTCCAGGTTCCCTCGGAGAGTTCATCAATGAGCTTGATGCCTTGATAAGCTACTTTCCTGAGGACGGCTCACCTCTCACAGTCCTGGGCGACTTTAACCTCCCCACGTCTACCTTTGACTCATTCCTCTCTGCCTCCTTCTTTCCACTCCTCTCCTCTTTTGACCTCACCCTCTCACCTTCCCCCTACTCACAAGGCAGGCAATACGCTCGACCTCATCTTTACTAGATGCTGTTCTTCCACTAACCTCATTGCAACTCCCCTCCAAGTCTCCGACCACTACCTTGTATCCTTTTCCCTCTCGCTCTCATCCAACACTTCCCACACTGCCCCTACTCGGATGGTATCGCGCCGTCCCAACCTTCGCTCTCTCTCCCCGCTATTCTCTCCTCTTCCATCCTATCATCTCTTCCCTCTGCTCATACCTTCTCCAACCTATCTCCTGATTCTGCCTCCTCAACCCTCTCTCTTCCCTTTCTGCATCCTTTGACTCTCTATGTCCCCTATCCTCCAGGCCGGCTCGGTCCTCCTCCCGCTCCGTGGCTCGACGACTCATTGCGAGCTCACAGAACAGAGCTCCGGGCAGCCGAGCGGAAATGGAGGAAAACTCGCCTCCCCTGCGGACCTGGCATCCTTTCACTCCCTCCTCTCTACATTTTTCCTCCTCTGTCTCTGCTGCTAAAGCCACTTTCTACCACTCTAAATTCCAAGCATCTGCCTCTAACCCTAGGAAGCTCTTTGCCACTTTCTCCTCCCTCCTGAATCCTCCTTCCCCTACCCCCTCCTCCCCTCTCTGCAGATGACTTCGTCAACCATTTTGAAAAGAAGGTCGACGACATCCGATCCTACGTTTGCTAAGTCAAACGACACCGCTAGTTCTGCTCACACTGCCCTACCCTGTGCTCTGACCTCTTTCTCCCCTCTCTCTCCAGATGAAATCTCGCTTCTTGTGACGCCGGCCGCCCAACAACCTGCCCGCTTGACCCTATCCCCTCCTCTCTTCTCCAGACCATTTCCGGAGACCTTCTCCCTTACCTCACCTCGCTCATCAACTCATCCCCTGACTGCTGGCTACGTCCCTTCCGTCTTCAAGAGAGCGAGAGTTGCACCCTTCTGAAAAACTCACACTGCTCGATCCCTCCGATGTCAACAACTACAGACCAGTATCCCTTTTTTCTTTTCTCTCCAAAAAACTCTTGAACGTGCCG
This sequence comes from Oncorhynchus masou masou, assembly GCF_036934945.1. Taxonomy (NCBI): domain Eukaryota; kingdom Metazoa; phylum Chordata; class Actinopteri; order Salmoniformes; family Salmonidae; genus Oncorhynchus; species Oncorhynchus masou. The sequence continues at coordinate 21,363 of NW_027009597.1, read as the reverse complement.
TCCTTGGCCAGCTCTCCCACTATCTCTCTCAGAATGACCTTTCTTGATCCAAATCAGTCAGGTTTCAAGACTAGTCATTCAACTGAGACTGCTCTTCTCTGTATCACGGAGGCGCTCCGCACTGCTAAAGCTAACTCTCTCCTCTGCTCTCATCCTTCTAGACCTATCGGCTGCCTTCGATACTGTGAACCATCAGATCCTCCTCTCCACCCTCTCCGAGTTGGGCATCTCCGGCGCGGCCCACGCTTGGATTGCGTCCTACCTGACAGGTCGCTCCTACCAGGTGGTGTGGCGAGAATCTGTCTCCTCGCCACGCGCTCTCACCACTGGTGTCCCCCAGGGCTCTGTTCTAGGCCCTCTCCTATTTTCGCTATACACCAAGTCACTTAGCTCTGTCATAACCTCACATGGTCTCTCCTATCATTGCCATGCAGACGACACACAATTAATATTCTCCTTTCCCCCTTTTGATGACCAGGTGGCGAATCGCATCTCTGCATGTCTGGCAGACATATCAGTGTGGATGACGGATCACCACCTCAAGCTGAACCTCGGCAAGACGGAGCTGCTCTTCCTCCCGGGGAAGGACTGCCCGTTCCATGATCTCGCCATCACGGTTGACAACTCCATTGTGTCCTCCTCCCAGAGCGCTAAGATCCTTTGGTGTGATCCTGGACAACACCCTGTCGTTCTCAACTAACATCATGGCGGTGGCCCGTTCCTGTAGGTTCATGCTCTACAACATCCGCAGAGTACAACCCTGCCTCACACAGGAAGCGGCGCAGGTCCTAATCCAGGCACTTGTCATCTCCCGTCTGGATTACTGCACTCGCTGTTGGCTGGGCTCCCTGCCTGTGCCATTAAACCCCTACAACTCATCCAGAACGCCGCAGCCCATCTGGTGTTCAACCTTCCCAAGTTCTCTCATGTCACCCCCTCCTCCGCCTCCACTGGCTTCCAGTTGAAGCTTCATCCGCTACAAGACCATGGTGCTTGCCTACGGAGCTGTGAAGGGAATGGCACCGCAGTACCTCCAGGCTCTGATCAGGCCCTACACCCAAACAAGGGCACTGCGTTCATCCACCTCTGGCCTGCTCGCCCCCTACCACTGAGGAAGTACAGTTCCCGCTCAGCCCAGTCAAAACTGTTCGCTGCTCTGGCCCCCAATGGTGGAACAAACTCCCCTCACGACGCCAGGACAGCGGAGTCAATCACCACCTTCCGGAGACACCTGAAACCCCACCTCTTCAAGGAATACCTAGGATAGGATAAGTAATCCTTCTCACCCCCCCCTTAAATGATTTAGATGCACTATTGTAAAGTGGCTGTTCCACTGGATATCAGAAGGTGAATTCACCAATTTGTAAGTCGCTCTGGATAAGAGCGTCTGCTAAATGACTTAAATGTATGTAAATGTAAGGTATAGACTCTCAAGCAGCCATTCCTAATTGGCATACAATAACTCCAGGATGTACAATAATACTGTTATATTCTTGCACAGTCAGCTCCTTTCCATAAGCACAGAGACACCTGAGGAGCAGAGAGAGAGAGAGAGGGAGTAAGAGAGAGAGAGAAAGGGAAACAAAGACAGACATGTAGACAATCCAAAAGACAGACAGACTGACAGAGAGTGATAGAGGGAAAAAAGATAAAGGGATAGAGAGCCAAAGAGACGCGAGGGAGAAGTAACCTCTAAAAACAGCCTCTGGGTATCGTGGGATCTCGCCAGACTGGCAGGGGGAAAGGAAGCACTCTTAATCACTGATTACACTCCCTGAGTGCCAAGCAAACTATCTGAGGCTGCTATGGATTGATTCATCCCTGGCATCTGCACTGCTCTTACAAAGAAAAATCAGTCACACCAAAGAAACAGAATCACATCATTTCAGGCCAATTGACGTGAATGGGGATGCCTATTCTAATGATTATATTTCTATGGGTAACACTTAAAGCCTGTAGGTATAATGCTTTATGACTTTTATAGACGCGTATGAGGTTTTATAATAATATAATAATGCTTTCTGATTTTCTCTAATTTTGCATATTTTTGATACTGAATGTTATTAGATCTTCAACTAAAACCTAATATTAGAAAAAGGGAATCTGAGTTTACAAATAACAAAAATAGATCTACTTATTTTCTTTATTTAATTAACAAGTTATGCAACACTCAATTTCCCTGGGTGAAAAAAGTAATTCCCCTTACACTCAATAACAGGTTGTGCCACCTTTAGCTGCAATGACTGCAACCAAATGCTTCCTGAAGTTGTTGATCAGTCTCTCACATCACTGTGGAGGAATTCTGTCCTACCCTTGCATGTAGAACTGCTTTAACACAGCAACATTTGCGGGTTTTCAAGCATGAACTGCTCGTTTCAAGTCCTGCTACATCTCAATTACGATTAGGTCTGGACTTTGACTAAGCCATTCCAAAACTTCAAATTTGTTGCTTTTTAACCATTTTCATGTAGACTTGATTGTGTATTTTGAATCATTGTCTTGCAGCACGACCCAGCTACGCTTCAGCTCACAGACGGATGGCCTGACATTCTCTTGTAGAATTATCTGATAGCAGAATTTGGTTCCTTCTGTTAAGGCAAGTCATCCAGGTCCTGAGGCAGCAAAGCATCCCCCAAACCATCACACTACCACCACCATGCTTGACCGTTGGTATGAGGTTCTTACTGTGGAATGCAGTGTTTGGTTTTCACCAGGCGTAATGGGACCCATGTCATCCAAAAAGTTGACTCAAGTTTGCCAAAAAACGCCTGGAAGCACCCGGGTGATCATCAAGACTCTTGGAAGAATGTTCCATGGACAAAAGTCAAAAGGCGTACGAGGAACCCCTTCCTCCGCCCTGTCCTCCGACTTGGCATCAGATGGTCTACCCGTCTCCTCTCCTTGCAATCAGAGAATCCGTTCTCTCACTAAACCCTCCCTGACTAGCACCAAAAGCTCAGCCTTTAGGGCTTTCTCAGGGACAACAAATCCATAATGGTCAGCTATAGCTATATTAGCTATAAGGTCTACTTTACGAAACCTCACCAAACAATCAATAGAGGGCGCTTCAAAACTTGGAGATGGCTGAGGCAGCCATCTTATACAATGCAGTCTCCTGAACACACTAACTAAACAAGTCATCCAAACTCACAACCTACCATCACACCTCAATCACTAACCACAGAGAGCTCAGAGCAGCAGGGCCCGGTGGGTTTAATGGAAACATATCCCGGATGAGCCCCCATTATGTTATGCACGCCTCTATGAAGAGGGAACGCAACACCCTGCTACAACTAAACTCTCCGTGAAGTGAAAAAGGTATGGACCGTAGGTGCAAGAAAGAATGACAACAGGCAGAATGTGGTACCGTTTACCAGGACTTTATTCCTCACACGGTAATATGGGGAAAAGGGGCTGGACGGAACCAAAGCAAAGAAAGTAAATCTCAAAGCCCCCCCTCTCCTATCTTACCTGCCTATCCACTACTTACCTAATTTAGCACCACCTGGTGCCCTAACCAAAATACAAGAGGGTGGTCCGCCCAGGTCTTACCTAGTGTGCCTAGACAGCGAATATGCTACGGGTATATGTATGCCCGCGGGCCTCTTGCCTAAGCACTCCATAGGTGCCTATAATAGTGTGGAGAGTGTAAAAATTGTGAAGTGTGAGTGTCAGGATAAATGAATGGCACGTCTCAGGCTGGACACATTGGCATTCAGGACCTTGAATTTCCACCAAGTGTTGTTATAAACATCCCATGTTCCCCTTATCCTACAGTCGGCGGAAAAACCAACTTTTGAGTGTTCAGAGATAAAACACTTAAGGTCTTCCGACTGGCATGGAAGTGGCTAGATTCTTCAGAGGTGTGATGATAATTAGGAGTCTAGGGTATTTGATGCAGTGTGATCTCCATTCTTCGAGCCTTGATAGCCAAAATATTGGGCAACTGTGGATTTTTATACATGACCCTAAGCATGATGGGATATTAATTGCTTAATTAACTCAGGAACTACACTTGTGTGGAAGCACCTGTTTTCAATATACTTTGCATCCCTCATTTACTCAAGTGTTTCCTTTATTTTGGCAGTTACCTGTATATGTCTCTATGGATCCACATTTCAACTGACTCAAAGGTCATGTTGGTTAACCCAATGTACTGTCCCCCAAAACAATTGTGTATGTGTGTCACACCAGTGCTCAACAACAAACGGCATATGCTGCTCACAAGCACTGTCATTTAACCTGCATTATAATGCAGATACTGTTTCGGCTGCAATAGCCTTAGCCAGGTAATATTAAGAACAGATCAGAGACCTGCCTCTGGCTATGGTTCAATGAAATATGGGGGTAAGATATGAATATGAGAAAATGGCCAGAATACTAGGGCCAGTGTGTGAATGCTTAAGGCGACTTGACATGTAAATAATTACATTTTCATTATTTTGTTCATTCATTCATTAATTCATCCATTCAACCACTAATGTATTAATTCACTGTGTTTGTAATCTCATTTTGTTGAGGAGTGGTGCAGCGGTCTAAGGCACTGCATCTCAGTGCTTGAGGCATCACTACAGACACCCTGGTTTGAATCCAGGCTGTATCACAACCAGCCGTGATTGGGAGTCCCATAGGGCGGCGCACAATTGGCCCAGTGTCGTCCGGGCCCAGTGTCGTCCGGGCTGGTGTAGGCCGTCATTGTAACTGAGAGTTTTGCATAGTTAAAAAAAGCTTACATACATTTTTTATATATATATATATATATATATATAAAATTTATGTTTTATGGCTTTGTTATGTCATGGATTCATCTATCTGTCTGTGATCCTATCTGCCCATCTTTGCCATTGTCACTGTTCTGATAAGGACCTCAAGAATTGTAAGGCAAATTCCTACAAAGAAGGCAAATCAACCTGACCCTCAGCATGACACGATGCTAATTAGAACTATGTTAATTATCTCAATTAGATACTACTCTTGTGAGCTCACAAATCCCTAAGGCAATATTACTGTATGATACAACCATACTACTCTAGTGCAAGATGTCCCATGCCACCCAATGTTATAAATTAGAGCAATGATGCTCTCCATTCGATGATATGATGGCAGAATAGCATGCTAACCATAGAATCCATTGATTATATTTCTATGATGGAAATACTTTATTACACTGCTATATACTCCATAATATAATATAATATAATATAATATAATGCTGTGGCACATAGCAACACATAGCAACCTCTGGAGGTTTGGATCACTTGGTGTAACAGCTAGTAGTCAATCATTGGTCCAGGGTTCAAATCCCAGTCTGGGCTAGCCCTTGAATTCACTGCAATATCAGGTTGTAAAGTCATGGTTCTTCAGGTTGGTTTTAAATGTTATTTTTTTCACCTGTCGAAAGGGAAGGTTATAACAAGGCAAGCAAACCTGTATGACAACATGCTCTGTGGGAATTTGGGTAAAAACCTACCTACACTACTCAAAATAAAAGTACTACTCTGATTCAAATCATCCTGTTGATACATCTGTTAACGGAAAGATACAAATACACCACAGAAGAAATAAACACAAAATAAATATAAAAAGTAATTGTGTACAGAAAGGGAAAATGTGATGAGTACAAATTGCGGTACTTGGAAAGTTGACTTCTATGGACCTCATTTGTTAACAGGGAAAACAGTAGAAGCCACAGCGAGTGGAACTCATTATGTTTTTCAAAGCGCTTGGAAGAGAATGAGAGAATGAGACAGAGAGAGAGAGAGAGAGAGGGAGAGAGAGAGAGAGGACTGTGAGCGCTCGTTCTCTGTGGCCAACTTGAGTAAGACATTGAAGCATGTTAACCTTCACAGGGCTGCCGGTCCAGACAGCATCCCTAGCCACGTCGTCAGAGCATGTTCAGACCAGCTGGCTGGACTGTTTACGGACATATTCAATCCCTCCTTATCCCAGTCTGTCCACCATTGTTTCTGTACCCAAGAAAGCGAAGATGACTATTGCCCCATAGCGCTCACTTTTGTCATGATGAAGTGCTTTGAGAGGCTAGTTAAGGATCATATCACCTCCCCCTTAACCGACACCCACTTCAATTTATATACTGCCACAACAGATCCACCAATGGTGGTGCAATCACAATCACAATCGCACTGCACACTGCACTATGACATCTGGACAAGAGGAATACCTATGTAAGAATGCTGTTCATTGACTACAGCTCAATCTTCCAGGTGATTACCTCATGAAGCTGGTTGAGAGAATGCAAAGTGTGTGCAAAGCTGTCATCAAGGCAGAGGGTGGCTACTTTGAAGAATCTCAAATATAAAATATATTTTGAGTTGTTAAACACTTTTTGGTTAATACATGATTCCATATGTATTATTTCATAGTTTTGATGTCATCACCATTGTTCTACAATGTAGAAAATAGTTAAAATAAAGGAAAACCCTGGAATGAGTAGGTGTGTTGAAACTTGTGACTGGTAATGTAGTCATTGTCACTTTAATTATGTTTACATACTGTTTTACCAACTTCATATGTATATACTGCTCATAATGTCCATACACACCATCTAATTATTCAGACCCCTTGACTTTTTCCACATTATGTTACGTTTCAGCCTTGTTCTAAAATTGATTCAATTGTTTTTCCCCTCATCAATCTACAGACAATACTCCATAATAACAGTTTTTCTTACATTTTGTAAAGTAAAAAATAAATAAAATGAAATGTGACATTTACATGAGTATTCAGAACCTTTAGTCAGTACTCTTTTGAAGCACATTGGGCAGTGATTACACCCTTGTTTCTTCTTGGGTATGATGCTACAAGCTTGGTACACCTGTATTTAGGGAGCTTCTCCCACTTTTCTCTGCAGATCCTCTCAAGCACTGTCAGGTTGGATGGGGAGCGTCGCTGTACAGCTATTTTCAGGTCTCTCAAGAGATGTTCGATAGGGTTCAAGTCGGGCTCTGGCTGTGCCACTCAAGTACATTCCGAGACTTCCCCAAAGCCACTCCTGCGTTGTCTTGACTGTATACTTATGGTCATTGCCCTATTCAAAGGTGAACCTTCGTCCCAGTCAGGTCCTGAGCGCTCTGGAGCATGTTTTCATCAAGGGTCTCTCTGTACTCCTGCCGCTGAAAAACATTCCCACAGCATGATGCTGCCACCAACATGCTTCACCGTAGGGATGGTGCCAGGTTTCCTCCAGACGTGGCGCTTGGCATTGAGGCAAAAGAGTTCAATTTTGGTTTCATCAGACCAGAGAATCTTGTTTCTCGTGGTCTGAGAGGCCTTTAGGTGCCTTTTGGCAAACTCCAAGCGGGCTGTCATCTGCATTTTTACTGAGAAGTGGCTTCGGTGGCCAAACTGGGGACCTTCGATGCTGAAGACATTTTTTGGTACACTTCCCCAGATCTGTGCCTCAACACAATCCTGTCTCTGAGCTCTATAAACAATTCCTTCAACTTCATGGCTTGGTTTTTGTTCTGACATGCACCTTCAACTTTAGACAGTTGTGTGCCTTTTCATATCATGTCCAGTCAATTGTATTTACCAGAGGTGGATCAGAATACTTATGTAACTAAGGTAAGGTTTTTAATTTTAATACATTTGCAAACATTTCTAAAAACCTGTTTTCACTTTGTCATTATGGGGTATTGTGTGTAGATTGATGAGGATTTTTGAAAAATGTAATCAATTTCAGAATAAGGCTGTAATGTAACAACATATGTAAAAAGGGATATCCAGTGATTTGGAAAGTTTTCAGACCCCTTGACTTTTTCCAAATGTTGTTACATTACAGCCTTATTCTAAATTGATTCAATAAAATGTGACATTGCTCATTCTAATATTTCTATATTTCTTAATTCAATGTTTGATTTAGTTTTGGGATTTGCGTGTATTGTTTTGTATTGTTAGGTACTACTGCACTGTTGGAGCTAGGAACAAAAGCATTTCACTCCACCCGTGATAACATCTGCTAAATATGTGTACGCAACCAATAACATTTAATTTTTTTTGAGAGAGGAAGAGAGAGAGAAAACGCACAAGGGAAAGCGAGAAAGAGGCTGTGTTATTCATATTAATTCCCCCAGCTCTCACCCAGCAGAGGTGGCGCCCCACTTGTGATTGGTACCCCCCAAAAAAGTTATTGGTAAAAAGAATGTCAACATACTTTTATTAACTAATTATATATATATATATATATATATATATATATATATATATATATATATATATATATATATATATATATATATATATATATATATATTTATGGATTATGTTCTAAATGATCATGAAGGTGTGGTAAATGTGCAAATTTTTCTGTTTCAAAATATATTATTATTCAAAATTATTATTATTCAAAACAATCTGTTCAGTTAATACTCTGCCCCGCGGTCACTGCCAGCAGTGGCAGCTCCGCCTCTGTGTGTGCGCCCTGTGGGTGCAGGGGCCTTGTGAGCAGTGCTTGGATTGTGTTGCCAGCTATTTACTATGAGGTGGAACTTCCCTAGCATAAAAATATAACAGAACAAAGTAAGTCAGAACTTCTGGGGCTGCGCTCTAGTCTCCTTCCAATGAGTCCCTCTCGCCAGATGGCTTACTCCCGCAAGTGACTCTCGGTTGAAGATGGGAACCTCGACTTGACTATATCTGCTGTCAGATAGGGCTTAAGCAAAAAATGAATTGTAATTAACTTGTAAATAAATAATAATTAACAGTCATAGGAGCCTGGGACCTGATAAACCGGAAAACTACATCCAACGAGAGTTGAAAGACAGAGGGATAGCCTAGATAGAACCTTCTCATCGCAGATCTGGTAGGATAAAAAAACATGTACAATTTTATTGTTTCCCCTGATGATGTTTGTCAGGTTCTACTGTAGGTGACAGGGCAACATGTTGTACCAACTAAAACAGCATAAAACTGGGTGTATCACAAAGCATGATCAAATTAATTAGCCAGCTACAGTCATTTTGAGAAATAGTTTGGTCAATTTTGGTGTCACATTAACCAGTTATCTACTGTAAAGACTTCGTCATTTATCAAGACACATTCTGACACCCCCTTGTCGTCAAAGAATAGAGAGTGAACAAATGTGAATGATGATTAAGGCCAGTGGTGAAGATGGGTCGAGCGACTTGCTGTCACCAAGACCGAAGATTGCATTGATGGCTCGCCATCTGTGGGCTATCACCAGGACTGCTCATTCACGCTTGTAATTCACGCTGCTCATTGATTAGCGAATGCTCCTGCTACCTGTCTCTCCCTAACTAGCTGACAATGTTTTGGCTCTCTGCCCTGCATTCTACTGCTTGTTTCTACAGAACCAACTTGTGAGTTGGTCATCTCCCGCCGTATAGTGCCTGTGCAGCTAGGATCAATACAGTGAGTAAGTCATCCTCTTTCCTTGTATTTGCTGTACTGGTGTGTGTTGCTTGAGTGTTTGCCATTTCACTTGCTGTTCTTTTTTTGGGAGGTGGGGTGCGGGATGTATTTGTGAACCCACTGTAGCTCATAGCAAACTTTTTGTGAATTCCTGTCAAGAAGAGACATGCTATCCTAGCTAGCCTGTAGTTTCTAATGGAGGTCACTAACGAAAGTGTTCAATGCTGCAGGAGCTGTGTTGATTTTTGCTCTATTCCGGGACAAGGTGATCCGTCTGGACTGAGCAATGAAGCAACTGTTTGCTTGCTACAGGGTCGAAGTGGCTACTCATAGCAAACAAGTAGAACATTTACACAAGCTACTGGGGAATCCACGCCCACCTATTTTCTCTTTCTCTTCTACTCCAAAACTGGACGCCGCTTTGGCCTGGTGGGAGTGTTCGGCGCCTCTCTCTACAGCCGACTGGCTGTTTCTCTGCCCTGCAGAGATACCTCCCCGAAGGGCGACTGGAGTTAATAGGTTGCTTCTGGATGACTTAGTGTATATTCCTATCCTACCAACCAGCCACGGAGGCACGTCACTCACCATGGAAGTCGAAAGCATCGGCCTTTGGTAATAGGAGCCTCCTTGGCGATTGGAAAGCCCAGACTGGATCCAGAGGTTTTGGCACTTTTATTCCTGGGGGCTTCCACTTTGAGATCGGGTCCGAAGTGACCTGCAGCTTCCTCCTCTGCTCTTTCTCCATTTCCAGTGGCTTCTACCTTGGGTTCAGACCTTCGGAGCTCCCCATCATTAAACTGTGAAGGTGTCTAAGACTCTGGACCCTTCATCAGCTACGATTGGTTCTACGGCTGGCTCGGGTCCATTGGGCCCCACCTCAAGTGGTCTTCTAAACCACTCGAGGCGAAAGAATGCCCAGACGCCATCAGCCATTTCACCAGCTTGGAACTGCTGAAAATTGACTTTGAAGAACTGATTCTAGCTCTGAAATATTCCAAAAAGACCCGGTACCATTGCTGGGTCTCGGCTGTGAAAGATTCAGCAGGCTACTGGCATTATACACCTGGCTAAAAGACTATTGTTGCTCTTTTGGCATAACTTTTAAAGATAACTTTGAAACATTTAGGAAACAAAAGATGCTCTACAGCCTTCAAACTCAACTTTGGACCTTGAAGTCAGTTCCATTAAATTTGTTTATTGCTCCTCTCTAATCAGGGACTGATTTAGACCTGGGACACCAGATGTGTGCAAAGCTCTGGACCTTGTAAGGTAAGAGTTGAATACCGCTGCTCTACAGGAATGACGGAGTCCATCCAAATCATCTTGGCTCCTGGACCCCGTTATCACATTTAAAGGCTACGTTGTTACAATTAATGATCAGTGACCCAAGCCCTGCTCAGATAATCCCTACCATAGTGTCGCTGAGTTGTTGTAATGCTGCTGCAAACGTACATTGTCCCAGGGTCGTTGGCAGTCTAATGTAAGTAACCTAATAACCGAATAACCTAATAATAATAACCTAATAACCTAGTAATCTAACGTAAGTCCCTCTAACTGCCCAGAATGCCTCTGCTGATCCCACAGCTATTGCATGCAGTTATACTGTTAGCATTGAGGTGGATTGCACTAGTAGGAAGTCCACCGTGTGCAGCTCACTCTGCACTCTCAGCTCAAATATGAATATTACTGTCATGTCTACCTCAGATATGCCTCACAGATAAGCAATAAAAGCATGGAGAATTCTTGAAAAGTACCCCAAAAAATTGCCCACATTAGTTAAGAACAAATTCTTATTTACAATGACAGCCTACCTCGAGACCACTGGGCCAAATTTTTGCCCCCCTATGGGACTCCCAATCATGGCCAGATGTGATGCAGCCTGGATTTGAACCAGAAGGTACACCTCCTGCACTGAGATGCAGTTTTGATTGCTGCGCCACTAACTCATACTGTGCGTAACAAGGATGACATAGATAACTTGCTGGTAACAGAACATCCATTGACAGAACTTTCGGAAAGTATTCAGACCCCTTGACCTTTTCCACATTTTGTTACGTAACAGATGTATTGAATAAAATGTATTAAATACAATTTTAAAAACTAAGCAATCTACACACAATACCCCATAATGATAAAGCGAAAACAGTTTTTTTTAATGTTTGCAAATGTATTAAAAATACAAAACATAAAAACCTTATTTTCATAAGTATTCAGACCCTTTGCTATAAGACTCGAAATTGAGTTGAGGTTTCCAATAATCATCCTTAGATGTATCTACAACTTGATTGAGACCACCTGTGGTAAATTCAATTGATTGGTCATGATTTGGAAAGGCACATACATGTCCATATAAGGTCCCACAGTTGAGAACGCATGTCAGAGCAAAACCAAGCCATGAGGTTGACGGAATTGTCCATAGAGCTCCAAGACAGGATTGATGTGGGGAAGGTACCAAAAAAATCTGCAGCATTGAAAGTCCCCAAGAACACAGTGGCCTCCACACTCTTTAATGGAACTACCAAGACCCGGCCAAACTGAGCAATGGGGGGAGAAGGGCCTTGACAGGGAGGGGAAAAAAGACCCAACGGTCACTCTGACAGAGCTCCTCTGTGGAGATGGGAGAAGCTTCCAGAAGGACAACCATCTCTGCCACACTCCACCAATCAGGCATTTATGTGGGCAGACGGAAGCAACTCCTTAGTAAAAAGGCACATGACAGCCCGCTTGGAGTTTGATACAATGCTATTTCAGAGTAAACAAATGAACAACAGATTTTCAGCACACTTATAGGAAAGAACATTCAACATGTACAGCACTTACACAAATGACTGATGTTTGGCTAAGATAAATTAATAATACAAATATTGTGGTGGCTGTTTTTTTTGACTTCAGTGCAGCTTTTGAAATTATCATTTTTTTTAACCTTTATTTAACTAGGCAAGTCAGTTAAAGAACCAATTCTTACTTTCAATGACAGCCTAGGAACAGTCAGTTAACTACCTGTTCAGGGACAGAACAACAGATTTATACCTTGTTGGATCGGGGGTTTGAACTTGCAACCTTTCGGTTACTAGACCAACGCGCTAACCCCTAGATTACCCTGCTGCTGGAAAAATGCATTTGTTAAAGCTTTATATACCCTGATATATTGATATACTTTGATCAAGGAGTCATTGGTAATTGGTAGTGAGGATTTTTAGTAATTAGATTTTTTTTTCGTGAAGATTTCTGGTATGTACCATTTGATAATTGTATTCTTATTGCATAACTGTAATAAATTTACTACTTTTAAATGGAAACGAACCGTAGTCCTTACATTTCTGAGTAATATTCCTTGAATTATTGTTTGGTGTATTGTCTTATGGCAAATGTTATTCACAATACACATAGCCATATATGCTTGGCCTCTTAACTATGCAGCTCTGAGTTAAGGTTAACTCAATCATTTAATTCTAGGACACTGATTGCAAGATATTAGCTCCTTGTCCCTTTGCCTCTTAACAATTGCATAACAGTACACCTAAACACGTGCATCTTATAGTATTCCGAGAAGTGGCGCAAGGCTCCCTACCTTAGCTAGATTCATTAGATATGATTATGGGCCTCTAGCATTCACATGATAATGGAGTCAGTTGGTAGTATGGCAATATTCCACTACACTAATTCTCTGTCATCCTCAGAGGAAGTGGATTTTCACTAATCTACACTCTCACCATGGAAACAGAGGGTCTGTCGACACGAACATGCATCGCTAAAACATTCCCATATCAACGCAGAAATTACCTTTTTGTTCCCACATTGACGGAGACAAGTCTAACGGGAGTTGTAACTGTCTGTAACTCATATTCATTAGAGACATTTTCACACTAATTGGCTCTCTCTCTCTCTCTGTCTGTGTCTGTCTGTCTGTGTGTGTGTGTGTGCGTGTCTTTGTGTGGGGGTGTGTGCATATGCATGTAAGTTTGCACGCTCTAATATAAAGTGAGTGTACTAAACATTAGGTGCCACTGCTCTTTTCATGACATAGACTGAACAGTTGAATCCAGATGAAAGCTATGATCCCTTATTGATGTCAGTTGTGAAATCCACTTCAATCAGTGTGAATTAAGGCGAGGCGACAGGTTAAAGAAGATTTTTTATACCTTGAGACAGTTGAGACATGGATTGTGTATGTGTGCCATTCAGAGTGTGAATGGGCAGGACAAAATCTTTAAGTGTCTTTGAAAGGGGTATGGTAGTATGTACCAGGTGCACCAGTTTGAATGTGTCAAGAACTGCAACGCTTCTGGGTTTTTCACGCTCAACAGTTTCCATTCCATCACCCAAAGGACATCCTTGACACAACTGTGCAAAGCATTGGAGTCAACATGGGCCAGCATCCCTGTGGAACGCTTTGGACAACTTTGTAAAGTCCATGCCCCGACGAACTGAGTCTGTTCTGAGGGCAAAAGGGTGAATCAATATTAGGACGGTGTTCCTTTTTTCTTTATTTCGCATCTATTGTTCAATGAGCATAAGGCAATGTGCACACATAGGCCTAAATGTCTATACGCATAACATTCACACATCTACACAAATTATTAGGCTCCTGTAAAGTCTATCAATGCCTATGTGTGTGGCACAATATCTCAATAAACAAGATAAATCTACCGTTGATATGGCATTATAGGAGGACTGAATAATTTCAATACATTTGGAAAAGCATGATTTTTGAAATTGGATGAGGGACACTCTTTGATAATGGGGATGGATACCTGAACAAGATGTATGTGTCACGCCTTGGTCTTAGTATTTTGTGTTTTCGTTAATTAGTTGGTCAGGCCAGTGTGTGACATGGGTTTATGTTGTTGTATTTCGTAGTGGGGTTTTTTAGTTATTGGGATTGTGGCTGAGTAGGGGTGTTGCAGAGGTGTGGCTGCCTGAGGCAGTTCTCAATCAGAGTCAGGTGATTCTCGTTGTCTCTAATTGGGAACCGTATTTAGGTAGCCTGGGTTTCACTTTGTATTTCGTGGGTGATTGTTCCTGTCTCTGTGCTAGTTTTCACCGGACAGTTGCGGTCACTTTTGGATTTTCGTTTTTTCTTGTATCGAAGAGAAAAGAACGGCGCCATTCTCCTTGCGGAGATGGTGCTAAATACATCATCACGGTCGATCCCTGGGATTGGGCTGGCTAACACGATTCGTTTTTTGCTTGGAAGGAAAAGGAGTTGGAGCCGTTAGGACGAGAATCTTTTGGAAGAATTATATTGATGGGGATTCTAAAGCTGACGGTGAAGGACGTGTTTTGTTTCCAAGGCAACTCGTTGGAGGGAGCATACGACGTCGCGCTATATTCTGAAGAAAAGCATGATGATATCCTTAGAAGGGCAAGAGCAGTGGGAGGAGAGAGGCCAATGTGCCACTACGAAATATCAAGTCTGGCGAAGAATAACTTTAGGTTGTGACTGTTAACATGTATAACCCTTACGTTAAGGATGAAGAGGTGAGGGCTTTTCTGGGGAGATACATGGATAACGTTTCCTCAGCTAGGCACCTCAAAGACTCCCTTGGGTTTTGGAATGGGAGGAGAGGTTTCAGGCCCTCCTCAGGGAGGACCCAAAGGGACATGGTGGATACCTTCATCCTCCTGCTATGTTCTCCCTTGGGGCTGACAGGGGACTTTGTTTTATGCACGTCAGCCCCCATTTTGCAGGCGCTGTATGGCCTATGGACACATTTTTGCCTCGTGCAGCATGAGAAATGCAGATTTTGTGGATCTGAGGATCACGAGGCGAGGGATTGTGACAAGCCTAAGACATGCCATGGGTGTGGCTCGTCAGCACACCTGTGGCGCGAGTGCCCGGCCCGTCAGAGGTCATATGCGTCTGCGGCTGGGGGGGCAGGAGCTGGGGATGGGGGAAGAAGAGGAGGGGAAGGAAACATGCCTCATGATAAGACTACAAGTCCAGAGGGGAAGGCTACAAGGAAGGAGGAGGAGCAAGAAGCGGTGGATGGAGGAGAGAAGGAAACGGAAGGCACGGGAGTAGGAGAACCAGGAAAAGCGGTGGAAGAAGGTAACCGAGTGGAGGAGAATGAGAGAGAAGAAAGTGAGGGAGGAGTGGTGGAGAAGAAGACGGTGGAAGAGCAAGTGGACTGGGGGGAAAGTGACATGGTGGAAGAGATGAGGGGTATGGTGGAGGAGCTGGCGGGGGGAGGGGGTGGTATCTCTCCACTACCGCCATCACCAAAGAAGAGAATGAAGAGGAGGGTGCGATTGGCCGACAGTGAGGGTGGGGATGGCCAAGAGAGTAATGGGGGTGGGAGAAACCTCTGGGTTGCTGCTGGTTTCCCAAGACTCTCAACTTCATTTGGGTGGTGACACACCTAACAAGACTCAAGACTGGGTACAGGAGGAGGTGGGGGGTTTTGTTTGGGGACTCAGCCTCCCCAATTTTCTTCCAAACCAGCTGCAACACTGGGGAGGGGGAGGATTGTGGGGGTGGACCCAGGGTGCAGGCACCCCGAAGCCAAACACTATTCCTGCATCCTGGGATGGTGTGATGGAGGAAGAGGGGGGGATGTCGGGATTACAGATGGTGTTCTCACCGGTAGATATGGAGCAGGGGAGCATCGGGTGAGTCTCCTGTTTTTGTTTTTTTTTTCTGTCTGGGTTTAGTATTTGAGTATATTACATGTTGTATTTTATTTTCTTCATGGAGTCTAATTTTACTTTTGTTAGTTTAAATGTAAGGGGTTTAAGAGATGTTGTTAAGAGGAGGGCGGTTTTTAGTTATTTGGAGGGTGTGGGTTTTGATTTTTGTTTTTTACAGGAGGTTCACCTGAGGGATGGAGGATGTTAGTAGATTTAAGAGGGAGTGGGACAAGGAGAGTCGGTTTGGGGTGTAGGGGGTGCACTCATCTGGGGTAGGGATTTTGTGTGGACACAGGGAGGTAAAAGTAGAAGATTCCTTTGTTGTAATGCAGGGGAGAGTTATAGGGTGGATGTCACGATAAGGGAGTGTAAATTTAGATTAGTGGTGGTATGGGCCACAGGGGGTGGCAGACAGGAAGGAGATGGTGGACTGTCTGACGCCCCTGTGTGTCACAAATAGGAAATTAGTGATAGGGGGGATTTTAATACAGATTTAGGAAGAGGGGGATAACAGTGCAGGCGCCATTGCTAGGCTAATGGCTTGCCATGGTCTGGTAGATGGTGGTATGCACACTACTCCGAAAATGGACGGTCCTACATGGCGTAACTCCAGGGGGTTGAGCGGAGGCTCGATTATATTTTTGTACCCAGGTCTTTGGGAAAGTTGTCTGGGCGACTGTTGCCTGTTTTCTTTTCGGATCACGACGGGGTGCTCCTGCAGGTGGGGTCGTCGGTCTGCCTCTTTGGTAAGGGGTACTGGAAGCTAGATCGGGACGTGCTGGAGGAGCAGGCTTTGTTGACGGGTTTTATGTTTTCTTTAGGAGGCTTGAGGGTCTCCGGTCCATGTGCGAGGGGGTGTTAGAGTGGTGGGAATTAGTTAAGGTGAGGATTAGGGCTTTTATAATAGGGTATTGCAAGAGGAAAAAAGGGAGGAGAGGAGGGAGGTGGATCGTATCCAAAGGTTAATTGATCTCGAATACGAGGCAGGCAACCTCGGCGGGTCGCTTGACTGGGAGAGATCCTCAACCCTAAAGGCGAAGCTCAGGGAGTTGCAGGAGCGGAAGGCTCGAGTTTTCCTGGAGCGTGCGCATAGCGGCTTTCTAGAACATAATGAGACTTGTTCTGCTATGTTCTTTAAGTCGGTTAGGCAAGACAGAGTAGGAAGGTAATGCTTGGTGTTAGGGAAGAAAATGGTAGTATAGTTAGAGAACCAGAGGATATGGTCAGGGTGACAACTGATCATTTCCAAGGTTTATTTAAGGAAAGGGAAATAGATGTAGAGCAGGGAAATGTGTTTTAGAACACTTGTCCAGGCGGTTGCCGGAGGACATTAGAGAAGTGATGGAGGCCCAGATTTCACTAGAAGAGGTTGAGAGCGCTCTTAGGAGGATGGGAAAAGGGAAGGTGCCTGGGATGGATGGGCTGCCGGCTGAGTTTTATCTCAAGTTTTGGGGTATACTTGGACCAGTGGTCCTCAAGTCTTGAAGGCCATCCTTGAGGACGGGGTCCCGGGGATCAATGGCTGTTGGTGTGCTGTCACTTTTATATAAGAAGGGGAAGTAACTGACCTTGGCAACTGGCGGCCGTTGACCATGCTGTGTGTAGATTACAAGCTACTTGCAAAGGTTTTAGCAGACCGGTTGCTGACAGCCCTTCCCTACGTCGTTCATGAGGATCAGACGTGCGGGGTAGAGGGCCGCTCTATTAGATGGAACCTACAGTTAATCAGGGACTCCATCGCTTGGGTTGAAGATAGAGGACTGCCTTTATGGTAGCAGCGCTAGATCAGGCGAAAGCCTTTGATCGCGTGAATAGATCCTTTTATTCAGAGTGTTAGGTCGATTAGGATTTGGGAGAAGTTTATAGGATGGATTCGTACATTATATGTCGGAGCGGGGTGCCGAAGTTAGTGTAAATAGTCACTTGGGTGACGTTTTTGACCTCTCGTCTGGGGTCAGGCAGGGTGCCCACTCGGCTCTCCTCTTCGTTCTGTACATGGAGCCTCTGGGGGCTGCCATTAGGGCAGACACAGGGGTGGAAGGTCTGCTGATCCCTGGAAGTGGTGGACTGCGTGTTAAGATGACGAGTACGCCGACGACACTTCCTTGTTGTTGTGCAAGGACTCGTGCCTGACATGGTCCCTTGCCATCTTTGGGGATTTCACTTTGAGCGTCGGGAGCAGTTCTGAATCATGCAAAGTCTTCCGTCAAGTTTTTCGGAAGATGGCGCGGTAGAACGGATGTGCCTGGGGGTTATCTCTCTGTAAGGGGGCCCTGAGGATTCTCGGGGGTCCATTTTGAGACCTCCGGCTCTGCGACGCTAAACTGGAACATGTGTATTGCAGTGGTACAGAGGAAGCTAGCAATGTGGAAAGCTAGGTTTTGTCTTTTATGGGCAAGGTCCTGGTCCTAAAGGTGGATGTGTTGCCGCGCTTTTGTATTTGGCATACATCTACCCATTGCCGGTTTGTCTGAGAAGGCCTCTAGTGAAGCTTGTGTTTCAGTTTATGTGGAGTGGCAGGTATGAGTGGGTCGCCAGGGCACGTATGATCTGTCCCATCGGGGGAGGGAGGTAGGGGGTACCACATTTCCCCCTCAAGCTGGACACAATTTTTGTTTCTTTCTTGTTAACGGAGCTTGCTCAGCCAGTGATACACCCGTCCGGTTACTTCCTGCGGGTGTTTTTCTCGTATCAGGCGAGAAGCATAATGGTGTGGTCTAACACGGGTCCTCGGGCGGAACAGCTGCCGTGGCACTTTGGTCATGCGGCCAAGTGGCTGCGTGCGCACCCTGAGGTTGAAGTTGCCCGAGTAGGTTTAGATCATAGGCACCTGTACGAGGAGGCCAGAAAGGCAGAGAGTCGGGCGCCTGTAGTAGGTATCTCGGAAGCGGTCTGGGAGGGAGTGCAGGTGCGGGTCTGGACAACAGGCTCAAGGACCTGAATTGTTGAGCCTTCATAAGCGTTTGCCGGTACGTTCCATCTTGTACCGGTTTAGTTTAGTGCAATCCCCCACCTGTCCAAGATCCTCTTGTGGCAGGGAGGAGACTGTGCGTCATGTCTTTTGGGACTGTGCCTTTGCCGGAGTAGTATGGGCTAGGCACGGGTGTTGTTAGGTTTGGTAAAGGGGATTTTGTATTGACGTGGGCCAGGTTAGAGAGGGGTGTAGGGAGAGTGAGAGGGACGGATAGGGACAGGTTTCTGCTCTGGCTTCTCATGAGTCTCTTTAAACGGGGGCTGTGGGAAGCCAGGCAGAACATGGTGAAGACAGGGAGAGATTTGGGGGTGGAAGGGATAGTGAGGAGAGTGGAAGGAGATTTGAGGGGGAGGATGAAGAGGGAGGAGAGGAAGTGGGGGCAGCATGCTGCTCGGGAGAGGTGGAAGGGGGTTTAGGGCTGGGTGTCATTTAGATTTGTAAGAGGTTAGATTAGGGACGGGGAGATAGGGAAAGGTGTTTTGTAGGGTGACGGGGAGGAAGATGCTCCCCTGAGGTTTTGTTTGGGGTTTATGTTTAGTTTCATTTAATTAGTTTAATTAAAAATATCTTTTTGTGTATGTATGTAAATTATGATTTGTAAAGAATGAATGGTACTGATGATAATAAATTATTTTTTATAAACCAGATAGGCTGTAATTAGGTTTCACGTTCCGTTTTGTTGTTTTTTGTATTTGTATCAGTTTTTTCATGTACCGCGTTTGTTCCATTAATAAACATGAGTAACCAACACGCTGCATTTCGGTCCGACTCTCTTTCGACAAACGAAGAACGTCGTTACAGTATGCAGGTATTTGAATTGTGAATCATGAAAAAGCAGTGGGGAAAAAATGTCAATGCACATTCAGTAGACAATTAAAAACTCCTTTATTGATAGGTTTACTTGGCTGATGCATGGCCAGGATAAAAAAGACACACCTATGTGAAGCTGCTAAACCAGCCTTGATTTAGGGGAGGGGATGGTAGGCTATGCTTGGTTTGAAATCAAATTAACCTATTAAATTAAATATTTTCTCATGTATCTAAATACGAGGTTCAAGGCACATCTCTCGTTCCATTGGCACAGTGTGTCACGGCTGGATAGGCTCCACCTCCGCACTCAAAATCCATGCCTTAACCAACTGCCTTAAGTCTAAGACCAGCTTTTGATTTTTCTTAAATACCCACACCAGCACTGCATTCATTTGGATCTGTAGGACACACCTCAGATATTGCCACAGGTCCATTACGAATCCTAGTGCAAGGGTTGGAAAATAGTACAGCGCTGGCTTTAACAGGTCCAAATTGCCACCGAGGGCGCGTCTGACAATTGTGCTGAAAATTGTGCTGGCTTAACGCCAGACGGAAATAGAGCCCGTTATGCATCAATGTCATTTGGAGGTTTTTACTAAAATAATCACAATATCAGCATATTTCAGGTAATTCAGGGATTCAGCCCTTAGTGGTCACTTTACCACCTTCCCTAAACAACAGCCATATAAATATAATTACTAGATGGGACACAGTGCTTCAGACTGAGTGGAAAACTTATGGGTACACATGTATATCTCATCCTAATTTTACTCCTATGGCTCCACCCAGCACATGGCATTGACTTGAATGGGAACCTCATTCTGCCAATAACATTTCAATGGTATGAACATTCCCTACCACAGTCCTAATCTTAAAACAAAAGAATATGTGAAACACACACACTTCTCTCAAATAGGGGGTTAGATGGCCCAGACAAAGATATCTTGAAAACAACATTCACTACCTGACAAAAAGTATGTGGGCATCTGCTCATCAAACATCTCATTCCAAAATCATGGGCATTAATATTGAGTCCTCTGCTGCTTGGAACATTTTTATTTTGTGTTTTCGTTAATTAGTTGGTCAGGCCAGTGTGTGACATGGGTTTATGTTGTTGTATTTCGTAGTGGGGTTTTTTAGTTATTGGGATTGCGGCTGAGTAGGGGTGTTGCATAGGTTTGGCTGCCTGAGGCGGTTCTCAATCAGAGTCAGGTGATTCTCGTTGTCTCTAATTGGGAACCGTATTTAGGTAGCCTGGGTTTCACTTTGTATTTCGTGGGTAATTGTTCCTGTCTCTGTGTAGTTTCAACAGATAGGCTGTAATTAGGGTTTCACGTTCCGTTTTGTTGTTATTTGTATCAGTTATTTCATGTACCGCGTTTGTTCCATTGGAACATTTTTATTTTGTGTTTTCGTTAATTAGTTGGTCAGGCCAGTGTGTGACATGGGTTTATGTTGTTGTATTTCGTAGTGGGGTTTTTTAGTTATTGGGATTGCGGCTGAGTAGGGGTGTTGCATAGGTTAGAATTGAGGCGGTTCTCAATCAGAGAACCGCCTCA
>NW_027009596.1:40000-42937 GCF_036934945.1 Oncorhynchus masou masou | reverse complement strand
TAGTGTTGTAGAGGGTAGTACCCTGTATATGTCCTGGTGACATAGTGTTGTAGAGGGTAGTATCCTGTATATGTCCTGGTGACATAGTGTTGTAGAGGGTAGTATCCTGTATATGTCCTGGTGACATAGTGTTGTTGAGGGTAGTATCCTGTATATGTCCTGGTGACATAGTGTTGTAGAGGGTAGTATCCTGTATATGTCCTGGTGACATAGTGTTGTAGAGGGTAGTATCCTGTATATGTCCTGGTGACATAGTGTTGTAGAGGGTAGTATCCTGTATATGTCCTGGTGACATAGTGTTGTAGAGGGTAGTATCCTGTATATGTCCTGGTGACATAGTGTTGTAGAGGGTAGTATCCTGTATATGTCCTGGTGACATAGTGAAGGTTATGTTGTAGAGGGTAGTATCCTGTATATGTCCTGGTGACATAGTGCTATAGAGGGTAGTATCCTGTATATGTCCTGGTGACATAGTGTTGTAGAGGGTAGTATCCTGTATATGTCCTGGTGACATAGTGTTGTAGAGGGTAGTATCCTGTATATGTCCTGGTGACATAGTGTTGTAGAGGGTAGTATCCTGCATATGTCCTGGTGACATAGTGAAGGTTATGTTGTAGAGGGTAGTACCCTGTATATGTCCTGGTGACATAGTGTTATAAAGGGTAGTATCCTGTATATGTCCTGGTGACATAGTGTTGTAGAGGGTAGTACCCTGTATATGTCCTGGTGACATAGTGTTGTAGAGGGTAGTATCCTGTATATGTCCTGGTGACATAGTGTTGTAGAGGGTAGTATCCTGTATATGTCCTGGTGACATAGTGTTGTAGAGGGTAGTATCCTGTATATGTCCTGGTGACATAGTGTTGTAGAGGGTAGTATCCTGTATATGTCCTGGTGACATAGTGTTGTAGAGGGTAGTATCCTGTATATGTCCTGGTGACATAGTGTTGTAGAGGGTAGTATCCTGTATATGTCCTGGTGACATAGTGTTGTAGAGGGTAGTATCCTGTATATGTCCTGGTGACATAGTGTTGTAGAGGGTAGTATCCTGTATATGTCCTGGTGACATAGTGAAGGTTATGTTGTAGAGGGTAGTATCCTGTATATGTCCTGGTGACATAGTGCTATAGAGGGTAGTATCCTGTATATGTCCTGGTGACATAGTGTTGTAGAGGGTAGTATCCTGTATATGTCCTGGTGACATAGTGTTGTAGAGGGTAGTATCCTGTATATGTCCTGGTGACATAGTGTTGTAGAGGGTAGTATCCTGCATATGTCCTGGTGACATAGTGAAGGTTATGTTGTAGAGGGTAGTACCCTGTATATGTCCTGGTGACATAGTGTTATAAAGGGTAGTATCCTGTATATGTCCTGGTGACATAGTGTTGTAGAGGGTAGTACCCTGTATATGTCCTGGTGACATAGTGTTGTAGAGGGTAGTATCCTGTATATGTCCTGGTGACATAGTGTTGTAGAGGGTAGTATCCTGTATATGTCCTGGTGACATAGTGAAGGTTATGTTGTAGAGGGTAGTACCCTGTATATGTCCTGGTGACATAGTGTTGTAGAGGGTAGTATCCTGTATATGTCCTGGTGACATAGTGTTGTAGAGGGTAGTATCCTGTATATGTCCTGGTGACATAGTGAAGGTTATGTTGTAGAGGGTAGTATCCTGTATATGTCCTGGTGACATAGTGCTATAGAGGGTAGTATCCTGTATATTTCCTGGTGACATAGTGTTGTAGAGGGTAGTATCCTGTATATGTCCTGGTGACATAGTGTTATAGAGGGTAGTATCCTGTATATGTCCTGGTGACATAGTGAAGGTTATGTTGTAGAGGGTAGTATCCTGTATATGTCCTGGTGACATAGTGTTGTAGAGGGTAGTATCCTGTGTATGTCCTGGTGACATAGTGTTGTAGAGGGTAGTATCCTGTATATGTCCTGGTGACATAGTGAAGGTTATGTTGTAGAGGGTAGTACCCTGTATATGTCCTGGTGACATAGTGTTGTAGAGGGTAGTATCCTGTATATGTCCTGGTGACATAGTGTTGTAGAGGGTAGTATCCTGTATATGTCCTGGTGACATAGTGTTGTAGAGGGTAGTATCCTGTATATGTCCTGGTGACATAGTGTTGTAGAGGGTAGTATCCTGTATATGTCCTGGTGACATAGTGTTGTAGAGGGTAGTATCCTGCATATGTCCTGGTGACATAGTGAAGGTTATGTTGTAGAGGGTAGTACCCTGTATATGTCCTGGTGACATAGTGTTATAGAGGGTAGTATCCTGTATATGTCCTGGTGACATAGTGTTGTAGAGGGTAGTATCCTGTATATGTCCTGGTGACATAGTGTTGTAGAGGGTATTATCCTGTATATGTCCTGGTGACATAGTGTTGTAGAGGGTAGTATCCTGTATATGTCCTGGTGACATAGTGTTGTAGAGGGTAGTATCCTGTATATGTCCTGGTGACATAGTGTTGTAGAGGGTAGTATCCTGTATATGTCCTGGTGACATAGTGTTGTAGAGGGTAGTATCCTGTATATGTCCTGGTGACATAGTGAAGGTTATGTTGTAGAGGGTAGTATCCTGTATATGTCCAGGTGACATAGTGTTGTAGAGGGTAGTATCCTGTATATGTCCTGGTGACATAGTGTTGTAGAGGGTAGTATCCTGTATATGTCCTAGTGACATAGTGTTATAGAGGGTAGTATCCTGTATATGTCCTGGTGACATAGTGTTGTAGAGGGTAGTATCCTGTATATGTCCTGGTGACACAGTGTTGTAGAGGGTAGTATCCTGTATATGTCCTGGTGACATAGTGTTGTGGAGGGTAGTATCCTGTATATGTCCTGGTGACATAGTGGAGGGTAGTATCCTGTATATGTCCTGGTGACATAGTGAAAGTTATGTTGTACAGGGTAGTATCCTGTATA
>NW_027009596.1:0-35000 GCF_036934945.1 Oncorhynchus masou masou | reverse complement strand
TGGAGCCACTGGCTCTGATGGTGTGTTTGTTAATGATGTCTGAGTGTTGGAGCCCCTGGCTCTGATGGTTTGTTAATGATGTCTGAGTGTTGGAGCCCCTGGCTCTGATGGTTTGTTTGTAAATGATGTCTGAGTGTTGGAGCCCCTGGCTCTGATGGTGTGTTTGTTAATGATGTCTGAGTGTTGGAGCCCCTGGCTCTGATGGTGTGTTTGTTAATGATGTCTGAGTGTTGGAGCCCCTGGCTCTGATGGTGTGTTTGTTAATGATGTCTGAGTGTTGGAGCCCCTGGCTCTGATGGTGTGTTTGTTAATGATGTCTGAGAGTTGGAGCCCCTGGCTCTGATGGTCTGTTTGTTAATGATGTCTGAGTGTTGGAGCCCCTGGCTCTGATGGTTTGTTAATGATGTCTGAGTGTTGGAGCCCCTGGCTCTGATGGTTTGTTAATGATGTCTGAGTGTTGGAGCCCCTGGCTCTGATGGTTTGTTAATGATGTCTGAGTGTTGGAGCCCCTGGCTCTGATGGTTTGTTAATGATGTCTGATGTGTTGGAGCCCCTGGCTCTGATGGTTTGTTAATGATGTCTGAGTGTTGGAGCCCCTGGCTCTGATGGTTTGTTAATGATGTCTGAGTGTTGGAGCCCCTGGCTCTGATGGTTTGTTAATGATGTCTGAGTGTTGGAGCCCCTGGCTCTGATGGTTTGTTAATGATGTCTGAGTGTTGGAGCCCCTGGCTCTGATGGTTTGTTAATGATGTCTGAGTGTTGGAGCCCCTGGCTCTGATGGTTTGTTAATGATGTCTGAGTGTTGGAGCCCCTGGCTCTGATGGTTTGTTAATGATGTCTGAGTGTTGGAGCCCCTGGCTCTGATGGTTTGTTAATGATGTCTGAGTGTTGGAGCCCTGGCTCTGATGGTGTGTTTGTAAATGATGTCTGAGTGTTGGAGCCCCTGGCTCTGATGGTTTGTTAATGATGTCTGAGTGTTGGAGCCCCTGGCTCTGATGGTTTGTTTGTTAATGATGTCTGAGTGTTGGAGCCCCTGGCTCTGATGGTTTGTAAATGATGTCTGAGTGTTGGAGCCCCTGGCTCTGATGGTTTGTTAATGATGTCTGAGTGTTGGAGCCCCTGGCTCTGATGGTTTGTAAATGATGTCTGAGTGTTGGAGCCCCTGGCTCTGATTGTTTGTAAATGATGTCTGAGTGTTGGAGCCCCTGGCTCTGATGGTTTGTTAATGATGTCTGAGTGTTGGAGCCCCTGGCTCTGATGGTGTGCTTGTAAATGTTGTCTGAGTGTTGGAGCCCCTGGCTCTGATGGTGTGTTTGTTAATGATGTCTGAGTGTTGGAGCCCCTGGCTCTGATGGTTTGTTTGTAAATGATGTCTGAGTGTTGGAGCCCCTGGCTCTGATGGTTTGGTTTGTAAATGATGTCTGAGTGTTGGAGCCCCTGGCTCTGATGGTTTGTAAATGATGTCTGAGTGTTGGAGCCCCTGGCTCTGATGGTGTGTTTGTAAATGTTGTCTGAGTGTTGGAGCCCCTGGCTCTGATGGTTTGTAAATGATGTCTGAGTGTTGGAGCCCCTGGCTCTGATGGTGTGTTTGTAAATGTTGTCTGAGTGTTGGAGCCCCTGGCTCTGATGGTTTGTAAATGATGTCTGAGTGTTGGAGCCCCTGGCTCTGATGGTTTGTTAATGATGTCTGAGTGTTGGAGCCCCTGGCTCTGATGGTTTGTTAATGATGTCTGAGTGTTGGAGCCCCTGGCTCTGATGGTTTGTTAATGATGTCTGAGTGTTGGAGCCCCTGGCTCTGATGGTTTGTTTGTTAATGATGTCTGAGTGTTGGAGCCCCTGGCTCTGATGGTTTGTTAATGATGTCTGAGTGTTGGAGCCCCTGGCTCTGATGGTTTGTTAATGATGTCTGAGTGTTGGAGCCCTGGCTCTGATGGTTTGTTAATGATGTCTGAGTGTTGGAGCCCCTGGCTCTGATGGTTTGTTAATGATGTCTGAGTGTTGGAGCCCCTGGCTCTGATGGTTTGTTAATGATGTCTGAGTGTTGGAGCCCTGGCTCTGATGGTGTGTTAATGATGTCTGAGTGTTGGAGCCCCTGGCTCTGATGGTTTGTTAATGATGTCTGAGTGTTGGAGCCCTGGCTCTGATGGTTTGTTAATGATGTCTGAGTGTTGGAGCCCCTGGCTCTGATGGTTTGTTAATGATGTCTGAGTGTTGGAGCCCCTGGCTCTGATGGTTTGTTAATGATGTCTGAGTGTTGGAGCCCCTGGCTCTGATGGTTTGTAAATGATGTCTGAGTGTTGGAGCCCCTGGCTCTGATGGTGTGTTTGTTAATGATGTCTGAGAGTTGGAGCCCCTGGCTCTGATGGTGTGTTTGTTAATGATGTCTGAGTGTTGGAGCCCCTGGCTCTGATGGTTTGTTAATGATGTCTGAGTGTTGGAGCCCCTGGCTCTGATGGTTTGTTAATGATGTCTGAGTGTTGGAGCCCCTGGCTCTGATGGTTTGTTAATGATGTCTGAGTGTTGGAGCCCCTGGCTCTGATGGTGTGTTTGTTAATGATGTCTGAGTGTTGGAGCCCCTGGCTCTGATGGTTTGTTAATGATGTCTGAGTGTTGGAGCCCCTGGCTCTGATGGTGTGCTTGTTAATGATGTCTGAGTGTTGGAGCCCCTGGCTCTGATGGTTTGTTAATGATGTCTGAGTGTTGGAGCCCCTGGCTCTGATGGTGTGTTTGTTAATGATGTCTGAGTGTTGGAGCCCCTGGCTCTGATGGTTTGTTAATGATGTCTGAGTGTTGGAGCCCCTGGCTCTGATGGTTTGTTAATGATGTCTGAGTGTTGGAGCCCCTGGCTCTGATGGTTTGTTAATGATGTCTGAGTGTTGGAGCCCCTGGCTCTGATGGTTTGTTAATGATGTCTGAGTGTTGGAGCCCCTGGCTCTGATGGTGTGTTAATGATGTCTGAGTGTTGGAGCCCCTGGCTCTGATGGTTTGTTAATGATGTCTGAGTGTTGGAGCCCCTGGCTCTGATGGTTTGTTAATGATGTCTGAGTGTTGGAGCCCCTGGCTCTGATGGTTTGTTAATGATGTCTGAGTGTTGGAGCCCCTGGCTCTGATGGTTTGTTAATGATGTCTGAGTGTTGGAGCCCCTGGCTCTGATGGTTTGTTAATGATGTCTGAGTGTTGGAGCCCCTGGCTCTGATGGTTTGTAAATGATGTCTGAGTGTTGGAGCCCCTGGCTCTGATGGTTTGTTAATGATGTCTGAGTGTTGGAGCCCCTGGCTCTGATGGTTTGTTAATGATGTCTGAGTGTTGGAGCCCCTGGCTCTGATGGTGTGTTTGTTAATGATGTCTGAGTGTTGGAGCCCCTGGCTCTGATGGTGTGTTAATGATGTCTGAGTGTTGGAGCCCCTGGCTCTGATGGTTTGTTAATGATGTCTGAGTGTTGGAGCCCCTGGCTCTGATGGTGTGTTTGTTAATGATGTCTGAGTGTTGGAGCCCCTGGCTCTGATGGTGTGTTAATGATGTCTGAGTGTTGGAGCCCCTGGCTCTGATGGTTTGTTAATGATGTCTGAGTGTTGGAGCCCCTGGCTCTGATGGTGTGTTTGTTAATGATGTCTGAGTGTTGGAGCCCCTGGCTCTGATGGTTTGTTCAGGGATTTTAAATGATTTATACTTTTACTTTGATTCTTAGTATACGTAAAACCAAATGCTTTAAGACTTTTACTCAAGTAGTATTTTACTGGTTAACTTTCACTTTTACGTGAGTAAACCAGGGCCCTGGTCTAACGTAGTGCACTATATAGGGAATAGGCTTCTATAGGGCCCTGGTCTAACGTAGTGCACTATATAGGGAATAGGGTTCTATAGGGCCCTGGTCTAAAGTAGTGTACTATATAGGGAATAGGGTACAATAGGGCCCTGGTCTATAGTAGTGTACTATATAGGGAATAGGGTACTATAGGGCCCTGGTCTAAAGTAGTGTACTATATAGGGAATAGGGTTCTATAGGGCCCTGGTCTATAGTATTGCACTATATAGGGAATAGGGTTCTATAGGGCCCTGGTCTAAAGTAGTGTACTATATAGGGAATAGGGTACAATAGGGCCCTGGTCTATAGTAGTGTACTATATAGGTAATAGGGTACAATAGGGCCCTGGTCTATAGTAGTGTACTATATAGGGAATAGGGTACTATAGGGCCCTGGTCTAAAGTAGTGTACTATATAGGGAATAGGGTTCTATAGGGCCCTGGTCTATAGTATTGCACTATATAGGGAATAGGGTACTATAGGGCCCTGGTCTAAAGTAGTGTACTATATAGGGAATAGGGTTCTATAGGGCCCTGGTCTAAAGTATTGCACTATATAGGGAATAGGGTACTATAGGGCCCTGGTCTAAAGTAGTGCACTATATATGGAATAGGGTTCTATAGGGCCCTGGTCTAACGTAGTGCACTATATAGGGAATAGGGTTCTATAGGGCCCTGGTCTAAAGTAGTGTACTATATAGGGAATAGGGTACAATAGGGCCCTGGTCTATAGTAGTGCACTATATAGGGAATAGGGTTCTATAGGGCCCTGGTCTAAAGTATTGCACTATATAGGGAATAGGGTACTATAGGGCCCTGGTCTAAAGTAGTGCACTATATATGGAATAGGGTTCTATAGGGCCCTGGTCTAAAGTATTGCACTATATAGGGAATAGGGTACTATAGGGCCCTGGTCTAAAGTAGTGCACTATATAGGGAACAGGGTTCTATAGGGCCCTGGTCTAAAGTAGTGCACTATATAGGGAATAGGGTTCTATAGGGCTCTGATCTAAAGTATTGCACTATATATAGGGAATAGGGTTCTATAGGGCCCTGGTCTAAAGTAGTGCATTATATAGGGAATAGGGTTCTATAGGGTCCTGGTCTAAAGTAGTGTAATATATATAGGGAATAGGGTTCTATAGGGCCCTGGTCTAAAGTAGTGCACTTTATAGGGAATAGGGTTTTATAGGGCTCTGATCTAAAGTATTGCACTATATTTAGGAATAGGGTTCTATAGGGCCCTGGTCTAAAGTAGTGCACTATATAGGGAATAGGGTTATATAGGGTCCTGGTCTAAAGTAGTGTAATATATATAGGGAATAGGGTTCTATAGGGCCCTGGTCTAAAGTAGTGCACTATATATAGGGAATAGGGTTCTATAGGGCCCTGTTCTAAAGTAGTGCACTATATATAGGGAATAGGGTTCTATAGGACCCTGGTCTAGAGTAGTGCACTATATAGGGAATAGGGTTCTATAGGGCCCTGGTCTAAAGTAGTGCACTATATATAGGGAATCGGGTTCTATAGGGCCCTGGTCTAAAGTAGTGCACTATATATAGGGAATAGGGTTCTATAGGACCCTGGTCTAGAGTAGTGCACTATATAGGGAATAGGGTTCTATAGGTCCCTGGTCTAAAGTAGTGTAATATATATAGGGAATAGGGTTCTATAGGTCCCTGGTCTAAAGTAGTGCACTATATAGGGAATAGGGTTCTATAGGGCCCTGGTCTAAAGTAGTGCACTATATAGGGAATAGGGTTCTATAGGGCTCTGATCTAAAGTATTGCACTATATATAGGGAATAGGGCTCTATAGAGTCCTGGTCTAAAGTGGTGCACTATATAGGGAATAGGGTTCTATAGGGCCCTGGTCTAAAGTAGTGCACTTTATAGGGAATAGGGTTCTATAGGGCTCTGATCTAAAGTATTGCACTATATATAGGGAATAGAGTTCTATAGGGCCCTGGTCTAAAGTAGTGCACTATATAGGGAATAGGGTTCTATAGGGCCCTGGTCTAAAGTAGTGCACTATATAGGGAATAGGGTTCTATAGGGCCCTGGTCTAAAGTAGTGCACTTTATAGGGAATAGGGTTCTATAGGGCTCTGATCTAAAGTATTGCACTATATATAGGGAATAGAGTTCTATAGGGCCCTGGTCTAAAGTAGTGCACTATATAGGGAATAGGGTTATATAGGGTCCTGGTCTAAAGTAGTGTAATATATATAGGGAATAGGGTTCTATAGGGCCCTGGTCTAATGTAGTGCACTATATATAGGGAATAGGGTTCTATAGGGCCCTGTTCTAAAGTAGTGCACTATATATAGGGAATAGGGTTCTATAGGACCCTGGTCTAAGTAGTGCACTATATAGGGAATAGGGTTCTATAGGGCCCTGGTCTAAAGTAGTGCACTATATATAGGGAATAGGGTTCTATAGGGCCCTGGTCTAAAGTAGTGCACTATATAGGGAATAGGGTTCTATAGGGCCCTGGTCAAAGTAGTGCACTATATAGGGAATAGGGTTCTATAGGGCCCTGGTCTATAGTAGTGTACTATATAGGGAATAGGGTACTATAGGGCCCTGGTCTAAAGTAGTGTACTATATAGGGAATAGGGTTCTATAGGGCCCTGGTCTATAGTATTGCACTATATAGGGAATAGGGTACTATAGGGCCCTGGTCTAAAGTAGTGTACTATATAGGGAATAGGGTTCTATAGGGCCCTGGTCTAAAGTATTGCACTATATAGGGAATAGGGTACTATAGGGCCCTGGTCTAAAGTAGTGCACTATATATGGAATAGGGTTCTATAGGGCCCTGGTCTAACGTAGTGCACTATATAGGAATAGGGTTCTATAGGGCCCTGGTCTAAAGTAGTGTACTATATAGGGAATAGGGTACAATAGGGCCCTGGTCTATAGTAGTGTACTATATAGGGAATAGGGTTCTATAGGGCCCTGGTCTAAAGTATTGCACTATATAGGGAATAGGGTACTATAGGGCCCTGGTCTAAAGTAGTGCACTATATATGGAATAGGGTTCTATAGGGCCCTGGTCTAAAGTATTGCACTATATAGGGAATAGGGTACTATAGGGCCCTGGTCTAAAGTAGTGCACTATATAGGGAACAGGGTTCTATAGGGCCCTGGTCTAAAGTAGTGCACTATATAGGGAATAGGGTTCTATAGGGCTCTGATCTAAAGTATTGCACTATATATAGGGAATAGGGTTCTATAGGGCCCTGGTCTAAAGTAGTGCATTATATAGGGAATAGGGTTCTATAGGGTCCTGGTCTAAAGTAGTGTAATATATATAGGGAATAGGGTTCTATAGGGCCCTGGTCTAAAGTAGTGCACTTTATAGGGAATAGGGTTTTATAGGGCTCTGATCTAAAGTATTGCACTATATTTAGGGAATAGGGTTCTATAGGGCCCTGGTCTAAAGTAGTGCACTATATAGGGAATAGGGTTATATAGGGTCCTGGTCTAAAGTAGTGTAATATATATAGGGAATAGGGTTCTATAGGGCCCTGGTCTAAAGTAGTGCACTATATATAGGGAATAGGGTTCTATAGGGCCCTGTTCTAAAGTAGTGCACTATATATAGGGAATAGGGTTCTATAGGACCCTGGTCTAGAGTAGTGCACTATATAGGGAATAGGGTTCTATAGGGCCCTGGTCTAAAGTAGTGCACTATATATAGGGAATCGGGTTCTATAGGGCCCTGGTCTAAAGTAGTGCACTATATATAGGGAATAGGGTTCTATAGGTCCCTGGTCTAAAGTAGTGCACTATATAGGGAATAGGGTTCTATAGGGCCCTGGTCTAAAGTAGTGCACTATATAGGGAATAGGGTTCTATAGGGCTCTGATCTAAAGTATTGCACTATATATAGGGAATAGGGTTCTATAGGGCCCTGGTCTAAAGTATTGCACTATATAGGGAATAGGGTTCTATAGAGTCCTGGTCTAAAGTGGTGCACTATATAGGGAATAGGGTTCTATAGGGCCCTGGTCTAAAGTAGTGCACTTTATAGGGAATAGGGTTCTATAGGGCTCTGATCTAAAGTATTGCACTATATATAGGGAATAGAGTTCTATAGGGCCCTGGTCTAAAGTAGTGCACTATATAGGGAATAGGGTTATATAGGGTCCTGGTCTAAAGTAGTGTAATATATATAGGGAATAGGGTTCTATAGGGCCCTGGTCTAAAGTAGTGCACTATATAGGGAATAGGGTTATATAGGGTCCTGGTCTAAAGTAGTGTAATATATATAGGGAATAGGGTTCTATAGGGCCCTGGTCTAATGTAGTGCACTATATATAGGGAATAGGGTTCTATAGGGCCCTGTTCTAAAGTAGTGCACTATATATAGGGAATAGGGTTCTATAGGACCCTGGTCTAGAGTAGTGCACTATATAGGGAATAGGGTTCTATAGGGCCCTGGTCTAAAGTAGTGCACTATATATAGGGAATAGGGTTCTATAGGGCCCTGGTATAAAGTAGTGCACTATATAGGGAATAGGGTTCTATAGGGCCCTGGTCATAGTAGTGCACTATATAGGGAATAGGGTTCTATAGGGCCCTGGTCTAAAGTAGTGCACTATATATAGGGAATAGGGTTCTATAGGGCCCTGGTCTAAAGTAGTGCACTATATATAGGGAATAGGGTTCTATAGGGCCCTGGTCTAAAGTAGTGCACTATATATAGGGAATAGGGTTCTATAGGGCCCTGGTCTAAAGTAGTGCACTATATATAGGGAATAGGGTTCTATAGGGCCCTGGTCTAAAGTAGTGCACTATATAGGGAATAGGGTTCTATAGGGCCCTGGTCAAAGTAGTGCACTATATAGGGAATAGGGTTCTATAGGGCCCTGGTCTAAAGTAGTGCACTATATATAGGGAATAGGGTTCTATAGGGCCCTGGTCTAAAGTAGTGCACTATATATAGGGAATAGGGTTCTATAGGGCCCTGGTCTAAAGTAGTGCACTATATATAGGGAATAGGGTTCTATAGGGCCCTGGTCTAAAGTAGTGCACTATATAGGGAGGAGGGTGTCGTTTGGGGAGGCAGACTAAGTGTTCAGTCTCTTTCTGTTCCAGCTGCTGCAGGGGAAGTCCATCCCCAAGTTTGGAACGTTGGATCTGATCGAAACAGGAAGCGGAAATGGTGAGGGGCGGGGCTACAGCGGAGACTGTGATGACGAGGATGGGTGTGGCGGATCAGGGGGTGGAGAGGTCAAGAGGAAGGTCATGACGGTCTCTAAACGTAAGTCGCCTCTGACCTTTGACTACTTCAGGTTTCAGCCTTGTTCATTCAGCACGCTGTCACACAACAACTGACTTACCTTCTTCTGTCTGTCACACAACAACTGACTTACCTTCCTTTGTCTGTCACAACAACTGACTTACCTTCCTCTGTCTGTCACAACAACTGACTTACCTTCTTCTGTCTGTCACACAACAACTGACTTACCTTCCTCTGTCTGTCACACAACAACTGACTTACCTTCCTCTGTCTGTCACACAACAACTGACTTACCTTCCTCTGTCTGTCACAACAACTGACTTACCTTCCTCTGTCTGTCACAACAACTGACTTACCTTCCTCTGTCTGTCACAACAACTGACTTACCTTCCTCTGTCTGTCACAACAACTGAGTTACCTTCCTCTGTCTGTCACAACAACTGAGTTACCTTCCTCTGTCTGTCACAACAACTGAGTTACCTTCCTCTGTCTGTCACAACAACTGAGTTACCTTCCTCAGTCTGTCACACAACAACTGAGTTACCTTCCTCTGTCTGTCACACAACAACTGACTTACCTTCCTCTGTCTGTCACAACAACTGAGTTACCTTCCTCTGTCTGTCACAACAACTGAGTTACCTTCCTCTGTCTGTCACAACAACTGAGTTACCTTCCTCTGTCTGTCACAACAACTGAGTTACCTTCCTCAGTCTGTCACACAACAACTGAGTTACCTTCCTCTGTCTGTCACACAACAACTGACTTACCTTCCTCTGTCTGTCACAACAACTGAGTTACCTTCCTCTGTCTGTCACAACAACTGAGTTACCTTCCTCTGTCTGTCACAACAACTGAGTTACCTTCCTCTGTCTGTCACAACAACTGAGTTACCTTCCTCTGTCTGTCACAACAACTGAGTTACCTTCCTCTGTCTGTCACAACAACTGAGTTACCTTCCTCTGTCTGTCACAACAACTGACTTACCTTCCTCTGTCTGTCACAACAACTGAGTTACCTTCCTCTGTCTGTCACAACAACTGAGTTACCTTCCTCTATCTGTCACAACAACTGAGTTACCTTCCTCTGTCTGTCACACAACAACTGACTTACCTTCCTCTGTCTGTCACAACAACTGAGTTACCTTCCTCTGTCTGTCACACAACAACTGACTTACCTTCCTCTGTCTGTCACAACAACAACTGAGTTACCTTCCTCTGTCTGTCACACAACAACTGACTTACCTTCCTCTGTCTGTCACAACAACAACTGAGTTACCTTCCTCTGTCTGTCACACAACAACTGAGTTACCTTCCTCTGTCTGTCACAACAACTGAGTTACCTTCCTCTGTCTGTCACAACAACTGAGTTACCTTCCTCTATCTGTCACAACAACTGAGTTACCTTCCTCTGTCTGTCACAACAACTGAGTTACCTTCCTCTGTCTGTCACACAACAACTGACTTACCTTCCTCTGTCTGTCACAACAACAACTGAGTTACCTTCCTCTGTCTGTCACACAACAACTGACTTACCTTCCTCTGTCTGTCACAACAACAACTGAGTTACCTTCCTCTGTCTGTCACACAACAACTGAGTTACCTTCCTCTGTCTGTCACAACAACTGAGTTACCTTCCTCTGTCTGTCACACAACAACTGACTTACCTTCCTCTGTCTGTCACAACAACAACTGAGTTACCTTCCTCTGTCTGTCACAACAACTGACTTACCTTCCTCTGTCTGTCACAACAACTGACTTACCTTCCTCTGTCTGTCACAACAACTGAGTTACCTTCCTCTGTCTGTCACAACAACTGAGTTACCTTCCTCTGTCTGTCACAACAACTGAGTTACCTTCCTCTGTCTGTCACAACAACTGAGTTACCTTCCTCAGTCTGTCACACAACAACTGAGTTACCTTCCTCTGTCTGTCACACAACAACTGACTTACCTTCCTCTGTCTGTCACAACAACTGAGTTACCTTCCTCTGTCTGTCACAACAACTGAGTTACCTTCCTCTGTCTGTCACAACAACTGAGTTACCTTCCTCTGTCTGTCACAACAACTGAGTTACCTTCCTCAGTCTGTCACACAACAACTGAGTTACCTTCCTCTGTCTGTCACAACAACTGAGTTACCTTCCTCTGTCTGTCACAACAACTGAGTTACCTTCCTCTGTCTGTCACAACAACTGAGTTACCTTCCTCTGTCTGTCACAACAACTGACTTACCTTCCTCTGTCTGTCACAACAACTGAGTTACCTTCCTCTGTCTGTCACAACAACTGAGTTACCTTCCTCTGTCTGTCACAACAACTGACTTACCTTCCTCTGTCTGTCACAACAACTGAGTTACCTTCCTCTGTCTGTCAAAACAACTGAGTTACCTTCCTCTGTCTGTCACAACAACTGAGTTACCTTCCTCTGTCTGTCACAACAACTGAGTTACCTTCCTCTGTCTGTCACAACAACTGACTTACCTTTCTCTGTCTGTCACAACAACTGAGTTACCTTCCTCTGTCTGTCACAACAACTGAGTTACCTTCCTCTATCTGTCACAACAACTGAGTTACCTTCCTCTGTCTGTCACAACAACTGAGTTACCTTCCTAAGTCTGTCACACAACAACTGACTTACCTTCCTCTGTCTGTCACAACAACAACTGAGTTACCTTCCTCTGTCTGTCACACAACAACTGAGTTACCTTCCTCTGTCTGTCACAACAACTGAGTTACCTTCCTCTGTCTGTCACACAACAACTGACTTACCTTCCTCTGTCTGTCACAACAACAACTGAGTTACCTTCCTCTGTCTGTCACAACAACAACTGACTTACCTTCCTCTGTCTGTCACAACAACAACTGAGTTACCTTCCTCTGTCTGTCACAACAACTGACTTACCTTCCTCTGTCTGTCACAACAACTGAGTTACCTTCCTCTGTCTGTCACAACAACTGAGTTACCTTCCTCTATCTGTCACAACAACTGAGTTACCTTCCTCTGTCTGTCACAACAACTGAGTTACCTTCCTCTGTCTGTCACACAACAACTGACTTACCTTCCTCTGTCTGTCACAACAACAACTGAGTTACCTTCCTCTGTCTGTCACACAACAACTGAGTTACCTTCCTCTGTCTGTCACAACAACTGAGTTACCTTCCTCTGTCTGTCACACAACAACTGACTTACCTTCCTCTGTCTGTCACAACAACAACTGAGTTACCTTCCTCTGTCTGTCACAACAACTGAGTTACCTTCCTCTGTCTGTCACAACAACTGAGTTACCTTCCTCTGTCTGTCACAACAACTGAGTTACCTTCCTCTGTCTGTCACACAACAACTGAGTTACCTTCCTCTGTCTGTCACAACAACTGAGTTACCTTCCTCTGTCTGTCACACAACAACTGACTTACCTTCCTCTGTCTGTCACAACAACAACTGAGTTACCTTCCTCTGTCTGTCACAACAACTGAGTTACCTTCCTCTGTCTGTCACAACAACTGAGTTACCTTCCTCTGTCTGTCACAACAACTGAGTTACCTTCCTCTGTCTGTCACAACAACTGACTTACTTTCCTCTGTCTGTCACAACAACTGACTTACCTTCCTCTGTCTGTCACAACAACTGACTTACCTTCCTCTGTCTGTCACAACAACTGAGTTACCTTCCTCTGTCTGTCACAACAACTGAGTTACCTTCCTCTGTCACAACAACTGAGTTACCTTCCTCTGTCTGTCACAACAACTGAGTTACCTTCCTCTGTCTGTCACAACAACTGAGTTACCTTCCTCTGTCTGTCACAACAACTGAGTTACCTTCCTCTGTCTGTCACAACAACTGACTTACCTTCCTCTGTCTGTCACAACAACTGAGTTACCTTCCTCTGTCTGTCACAACAACTGAGTTACCTTCCTCTATCTGTCACAACAACTGAGTTACCTTCCTCTGTCTGTCACAACAACTGAGTTACCTTCCTCTGTCTGTCACACAACAACTGACTTACCTTCCTCTGTCTGTCACAACAACAACTGAGTTACCTTCCTCTGTCTGTCACACAACAACTGAGTTACCTTCCTCTGTCTGTCACAACAACTGAGTTACCTTCCTCTGTCTGTCACACAACAACTGATTTACCTTCCTCTGTCTGTCACAACAACAACTGAGTTACCTTCCTCTGTCTGTCACAACAACTGAGTTACCTTCCTCTGTCTGTCACAACAACTGAGTTACCTTCCTCTGTCTGTCACAACAACTGAGTTACCTTCCTCTGTCTGTCACAACAACTGACTTACCTTCCTCTGTCTGTCACAACAACTGAGTTACCTTCCTCTGTCTGTCACACAACAACTGACTTACCTTCCTCTGTCTGTCACAACAACAACTGAGTTACCTTCCTCTGTCTGTCACAACAACTGACTTACCTTCCTCTGTCTGTCACAACAACAACTGACTTACCTTCCTCTGTCTGTCACAACAACAACTGAGTTACCTTCCTCTGTCTGTCACACAACAACTGAGTTACCTTCCTCTGTCTGTCACAACAACTGAGTTACCTTCCTCTGTCTGTCACACAACAACTGACTTACCTTCCTCTGTCTGTCACAACAACAACTGAGTTACCTTCCTCTGTCTGTCACAACAACTGAGTTACCTTCCTCTGTCTGTCACAACAACTGAGTTACCTTCCTCTGTCTGTCACAACAACTGAGTTACCTTCCTCTGTCTGTCACACAACAACTGAGTTACCTTCCTCTGTCTGTCACAACAACTGAGTTACCTTCCTCTGTCTGTCACACAACAACTGACTTACCTTCCTCTGTCTGTCACAACAACAACTGAGTTACCTTCCTCTGTCTGTCACAACAACTGAGTTACCTTCCTCTGTCTGTCACAACAACTGAGTTACCTTCCTCTGTCTGTCACAACAACTGAGTTACCTTCCTCTGTCTGTCACAACAACTGACTTACTTTCCTCTGTCTGTCACAACAACTGACTTACCTTCCTCTGTCTGTCACAACAACTGACTTACCTTCCTCTGTCTGTCACAACAACTGAGTTACCTTCCTCTGTCTGTCACAACAACTGAGTTACCTTCCTCTGTCACAACAACTGAGTTACCTTCCTCTGTCTGTCACAACAACTGAGTTACCTTCCTCTGTCTGTCACAACAACTGAGTTACCTTCCTCTGTCTGTCACAACAACTGAGTTACCTTCCTCTGTCTGTCACAACAACTGACTTACCTTCCTCTGTCTGTCACAACAACTGAGTTACCTTCCTCTGTCTGTCACAACAACTGAGTTACCTTCCTCTATCTGTCACAACAACTGAGTTACCTTCCTCTGTCTGTCACAACAACTGAGTTACCTTCCTCTGTCTGTCACACAACAACTGACTTACCTTCCTCTGTCTGTCACAACAACAACTGAGTTACCTTCCTCTGTCTGTCACACAACAACTGAGTTACCTTCCTCTGTCTGTCACAACAACTGAGTTACCTTCCTCTGTCTGTCACACAACAACTGATTTACCTTCCTCTGTCTGTCACAACAACAACTGAGTTACCTTCCTCTGTCTGTCACAACAACTGAGTTACCTTCCTCTGTCTGTCACAACAACTGAGTTACCTTCCTCTGTCTGTCACAACAACTGAGTTACCTTCCTCTGTCTGTCACAACAACTGACTTACCTTCCTCTGTCTGTCACAACAACTGAGTTACCTTCCTCTGTCTGTCACACAACAACTGACTTACCTTCCTCTGTCTGTCACAACAACAACTGAGTTACCTTCCTCTGTCTGTCACAACAACTGACTTACCTTCCTCTGTCTGTCACAACAACAACTGAGTTACCTTCCTCTGTCTGTCACAACAACAACTGACTTACCTTCCTCTGTCTGTCACAACAACAACTGAGTTACCTTCCTCTGTCTGTCACAACAACTGACTTACCTTCCTCTGTCTGTCACAACAACTGAGTTACCTTCCTCTGTCTGTCACAACAACTGAGTTACCTTCCTCTATCTGTCACAACAACTGAGTTACCTTCCTCTGTCTGTCACAACAACTGAGTTACCTTCCTCTGTCTGTCACACAACAACTGACTTACCTTCCTCTGTCTGTCACAACAACAACTGAGTTACCTTCCTCTGTCTGTCACAACAACTGAGTTACCTTCCTCTGTCTGTCACAACAACTGAGTTACCTTCCTCTGTCTGTCACAACAACTGAGTTACCTTCCTCTGTCTGTCACACAACAACTGAGTTACCTTCCTCTGTCTGTCACAACAACTGAGTTACCTTCCTCTGTCTGTCACAACAACTGAGTTACCTTCCTCTGTCTGTCACACAACAACTGACTTACCTTCCTCTGTCTGTCACAACAACAACTGAGTTACCTTCCTCTGTCTGTCACAACAACTGAGTTACCTTCCTCTGTCTGTCACAACAACTGAGTTACCTTCCTCTGTCTGTCACAACAACTGAGTTACCTTCCTCTGTCTGTCACAACAACTGACTTACCTTCCTCTGTCTGTCACAACAACTGACTTACCTTCCTCTGTCTGTCACAACAACTGACTTACCTTCCTCTGTCTGTCACAACAACTGAGTTACCTTCCTCTGTCTGTCACAACAACTGAGTTACCTTCCTCTGTCTGTCACAACAACTGAGTTACCTTCCTCTGTCTGTCACAACAACTGAGTTACCTTCCTCTGTCTGTCACAACAACTGAGTTACCTTCCTCTGTCTGTCACAACAACTGAGTTACCTTCCTCTGTCTGTCACAACAACTGAGTTACCTTCCTCTGTCTGTCACAACAACTGAGTTATCTTCCTCTGTCTGTCACACAACAACTTACTTACCTTCCTCTGTCTGTCACAACAACAACTGACTTACCTTCCTCTGTCTGTCACACAACAACTGAGTTACCTTCCTCTGTCTGTCACAACAACTGAGTTACCTTCCTCTGTCTGTCACAACAACAACTGAGTTACCTTCCTCTGTCTGTCACAACAACAACTGACTTACCTTCCTCTGTCTGTCACAACAACAACTGAGTTACCTTCCTCTGTCTGTCACAACAACTGACTTACCTTCCTCTGTCTGTCACAACAACTGAGTTACCTTCCTCTGTCTGTCACAACAACTGAGTTACCTTCCTCTATCTGTCACAACAACTGAGTTACCTTCCTCTGTCTGTCACAACAACTGAGTTACCTTCCTCTGTCTGTCACACAACAACTGACTTACCTTCCTCTGTCTGTCACAACAACAACTGAGTTACCTTCCTCTGTCTGTCACACAACAACTGAGTTACCTTCCTCTGTCTGTCACAACAACTGAGTTACCTTCCTCTGTCTGTCACACAACAACTGATTTACCTTCCTCTGTCTGTCACAACAACAACTGAGTTACCTTCCTCTGTCTGTCACAACAACTGAGTTACCTTCCTCTGTCTGTCACAACAACTGAGTTACCTTCCTCTGTCTGTCACAACAACTGAGTTACCTTCCTCTGTCTGTCACAACAACTGACTTACCTTCCTCTGTCTGTCACAACAACTGAGTTACCTTCCTCTGTCTGTCACACAACAACTGACTTACCTTCCTCTGTCTGTCACAACAACAACTGAGTTACCTTCCTCTGTCTGTCACAACAACTGACTTACCTTCCTCTGTCTGTCACAACAACAACTGAGTTACCTTCCTCTGTCTGTCACAACAACAACTGACTTACCTTCCTCTGTCTGTCACAACAACAACTGAGTTACCTTCCTCTGTCTGTCACAACAACTGACTTACCTTCTTCTGTCTGTCACAACAACTGAGTTACCTTCCTCTGTCTGTCACAACAACTGAGTTACCTTCCTCTGTCTGTCACAACAACTGAGTTATCTTCCTCTGTCTGTCACACAACAACTTACTTACCTTCCTCTGTCTGTCACAACAACAACTGACTTACCTTCCTCTGTCTGTCACACAACAACTGAGTTACCTTCCTCTGTCTGTCACAACAACTGAGTTACCTTCCTCTGTCTGTCACAACAACAACTGAGTTACCTTCCTCTGTCTGTCACAACAACAACTGACTTACCTTCCTCTGTCTGTCACAACAACAACTGAGTTACCTTCCTCTGTCTGTCACAACAACTGACTTACCTTCCTCTGTCTGTCACAACAACTGAGTTACCTTCCTCTGTCTGTCACAACAACTGAGTTACCTTCCTCTATCTGTCACAACAACTGAGTTACCTTCCTCTGTCTGTCACAACAACTGAGTTACCTTCCTCTGTCTGTCACACAACAACTGACTTACCTTCCTCTGTCTGTCACAACAACAACTGAGTTACCTTCCTCTGTCTGTCACACAACAACTGAGTTACCTTCCTCTGTCTGTCACAACAACTGAGTTACCTTCCTCTGTCTGTCACACAACAACTGATTTACCTTCCTCTGTCTGTCACAACAACAACTGAGTTACCTTCCTCTGTCTGTCACAACAACTGAGTTACCTTCCTCTGTCTGTCACAACAACTGAGTTACCTTCCTCTGTCTGTCACAACAACTGAGTTACCTTCCTCTGTCTGTCACAACAACTGACTTACCTTCCTCTGTCTGTCACAACAACTGAGTTACCTTCCTCTGTCTGTCACACAACAACTGACTTACCTTCCTCTGTCTGTCACAACAACAACTGAGTTACCTTCCTCTGTCTGTCACAACAACTGACTTACCTTCCTCTGTCTGTCACAACAACAACTGAGTTACCTTCCTCTGTCTGTCACAACAACAACTGACTTACCTTCCTCTGTCTGTCACAACAACAACTGAGTTACCTTCCTCTGTCTGTCACAACAACTGACTTACCTTCCTCTGTCTGTCACAACAACCGAGTTACCTTCCTCTGTCTGTCACAACAACTGAGTTACCTTCCTCTGTCTGTCACACAACAACTGACTTACCTTCCTCTGTCTGTCACAACAACAACTGAGTTACCTTCCTCTGTCTGTCACACAACAACTGACTTACCTTCCTCTGTCTGTCACAACAACAACTGAGTTACCTTCCTCTGTCTGTCACAACAACTGAGTTACCTTCCTCTGTCTGTCACAACAACTGAGTTACCTTCCTCTGTCTGTCACAACAACTGAGTTACCTTCCTCTGTCTGTCACACAACAACTGAGTTACCTTCCTCTGTCTGTCACAACAACTGAGTTACCTTCCTCTGTCTGTCACAACAACTGAGTTACCTTCCTCTGTCTGTCTGTCACACAACAACTGACTTACCTTCCTCTGTCTGTCACAACAACAACTGAGTTACCTTCCTCTGTCTGTCACAACAACTGAGTTACCTTCCTCTGTCTGTCACAACAACTGAGTTACCTTCCTCTGTCTGTCACAACAACTGAGTTACCTTCCTCTGTCTGTCACAACAACTGACTTACCTTCCTCTGTCTGTCACAACAACTGACTTACCTTCCTCTGTCTGTCACAACAACTGACTTACCTTCCTCTGTCTGTCACAACAACTGACTTACCTTCCTCTGTCTGTCACAACAACTGAGTTACCTTCCTCTGTCTGTCACAACAACTGAGTTACCTTCCTCTGTCTGTCACAACAACTGAGTTACCTTCCTCTGTCTGTCACAACAACTGAGTTACCTTCCTCTGTCTGTCACAACAACTGAGTTACCTTCCTCTGTCTGTCACAACAACTGACTTACCTTCCTCTGTCTGTCACAACAACTGAGTTACCTTCCTCTGTCTGTCACAACAACTGAGTTACCTTCCTCTATCTGTCACAACAACTGAGTTACCTTCCTCTGTCTGTCACAACAACTGAGTTATCTTCCTCTGTCTGTCACACAACAACTTACTTACCTTCCTCTGTCTGTCACAACAACAACTGAGTTACCTTCCTCTGTCTGTCACACAACAACTGAGTTACCTTCCTCTGTCTGTCACAACAACTGAGTTACCTTCCTCTGTCTGTCACACAACAACTGACTTACCTTCCTCTGTCTGTCACAACAACAACTGAGTTACCTTCCTCTGTCTGTCACAACAACTGAGTTACCTTCCTCTGTCTGTCACAACAACTGAGTTACCTTCCTCTGTCTGTCACAACAACTGAGTTACCTTCCTCTGTCTGTCACACAACAACTGAGTTACCTTCCTCTGTCTGTCACAACAACTGAGTTACCTTCCTCTGTCTGTCACAACAACTGAGTTACCTTCCTCTGTCTGTCTGTCACACAACAACTGACTTACCTTCCTCTGTCTGTCAACAACAACTGAGTTACCTTCCTCTGTCTGTCACAACAACTGAGTTACCTTCCTCTGTCTGTCACAACAACTGAGTTACCTTCCTCTGTCTGTCACAACAACTGAGTTACCTTCCTCTGTCTGTCACAACAACTGACTTACCTTCCTCTGTCTGTCACAACAACTGACTTACCTTCCTCTGTCTGTCACAACAACTGACTTACCTTCCTCTGTCTGTCACAACAACTGAGTTACCTTCCTCTGTCTGTCACAACAACTGAGTTACCTTCCTCTGTCTGTCACAACAACTGAGTTACCTTCCTCTGTCTGTCACAACAACTGAGTTACCTTCCTCTGTCTGTCACAACAACTGAGTTACCTTCCTCTGTCTGTCACAACAACTGAGTTACCTTCCTCTGTCTGTCACAACAACTGACTTACCTTCCTCTGTCTGTCACAACAACTGAGTTACCTTCCTCTGTCTGTCACAACAACTGAGTTACCTTCCTCTATCTGTCACAACAACTGAGTTACCTTCCTCTGTCTGTCACAACAACTGAGTTATCTTCCTCTGTCTGTCACACAACAACTTACTTACCTTCCTCTGTCTGTCACAACAACAACTGAGTTACCTTCCTCTGTCTGTCACACAACAACTGAGTTACCTTCCTC
Organism: Oncorhynchus masou masou; assembly: GCF_036934945.1. NCBI lineage: Eukaryota > Metazoa > Chordata > Actinopteri > Salmoniformes > Salmonidae > Oncorhynchus > Oncorhynchus masou. The sequence continues at coordinate 15,010 of NW_027009596.1, read as the reverse complement.
TGTCTGTCACAACAACTGAGTTACCTTCCTCTGTCTGTCACACAACAACTGACTTACCTTCCTCTGTCTGTCACAACAACAACTGAGTTACCTTCCTCTGTCTGTCACAACAACTGAGTTACCTTCCTCTGTCTGTCACAACAACTGAGTTACCTTCCTCTGTCTGTCACAACAACTGAGTTACCTTCCTCTGTCTGTCACAACAACAACTGAGTTACCTTCCTCTGTCTGTCACAACAACAACTGACTTACCTTCCTCTGTCTGTCACAACAACAACTGAGTTACCTTCCTCTGTCTGTCACAACAACTGACTTACCTTCCTCTGTCTGTCACAACAACTGAGTTACCTTCCTCTGTCTGTCACAACAACTGAGTTACCTTCCTCTATCTGTCACAACAACTGAGTTACCTTCCTCTGTCTGTCACAACAACTGAGTTACCTTCCTCTGTCTGTCACACAACAACTGACTTACCTTCCTCTGTCTGTCACAACAACAACTGAGTTACCTTCCTCTGTCTGTCACACAACAACTGAGTTACCTTCCTCTGTCTGTCACAACAACTGAGTTACCTTCCTCTGTCTGTCACACAACAACTGATTTACCTTCCTCTGTCTGTCACAACAACAACTGAGTTACCTTCCTCTGTCTGTCACAACAACTGAGTTACCTTCCTCTGTCTGTCACAACAACTGAGTTACCTTCCTCTGTCTGTCACAACAACTGAGTTACCTTCCTCTGTCTGTCACAACAACTGACTTACCTTCCTCTGTCTGTCACAACAACTGAGTTACCTTCCTATGTCTGTCACACAACAACTGACTTACCTTCCTCTGTCTGTCACAACAACAACTGAGTTACCTTCCTCTGTCTGTCACAACAACTGACTTACCTTCCTCTGTCTGTCACAACAACAACTGAGTTACCTTCCTCTGTCTGTCACAACAACAACTGACTTACCTTCCTCTGTCTGTCACAACAACAACTGAGTTACCTTCCTCTGTCTGTCACAACAACTGACTTACCTTCCTCTGTCTGTCACAACAACTGAGTTACCTTCCTCTGTCTGTCACAACAACTGAGTTACCTTCCTCTGTCTGTCACACAACAACTGACTTACCTTCCTCTGTCTGTCACAACAACAACTGAGTTACCTTCCTCTGTCTGTCACACAACAACTGACTTACCTTCCTCTGTCTGTCACAACAACAACTGAGTTACCTTCCTCTGTCTGTCACAACAACTGAGTTACCTTCCTCTGTCTGTCACAACAACTGAGTTACCTTCCTCTGTCTGTCACAACAACTGAGTTACCTTCCTCTGTCTGTCACACAACAACTGAGTTACCTTCCTCTGTCTGTCACAACAACTGAGTTACCTTCCTCTGTCTGTCACAACAACTGAGTTACCTTCCTCTGTCTGTCACACAACAACTGACTTACCTTCCTCTGTCTGTCACAACAACAACTGAGTTACCTTCCTCTGTCTGTCACAACAACTGAGTTACCTTCCTCTGTCTGTCACAACAACTGAGTTACCTTCCTCTGTCTGTCACAACAACTGAGTTACCTTCCTCTGTCTGTCACAACAACTGAGTTACCTTCCTCTGTCTGTCACAACAACTGACTTACCTTCCTCTGTCTGTCACAACAACTGACTTACCTTCCTCTGTCTGTCACAACAACTGACTTACCTTCCTCTGTCTGTCACAACAACTGACTTACCTTCCTCTGTCTGTCACAACAACTGAGTTACCTTCCTCTGTCTGTCACAACAACTGAGTTACCTTCCTCTGTCTGTCACAACAACTGAGTTACCTTCCTCTGTCTGTCACAACAACTGAGTTACCTTCCTCTGTCTGTCACAACAACTGAGTTACCTTCCTCTGTCTGTCACAACAACTGACTTACCTTCCTCTGTCTGTCACAACAACTGAGTTACCTTCCTCTGTCTGTCACAACAACTGAGTTACCTTCCTCTATCTGTCACAACAACTGAGTTACCTTCCTCTGTCTGTCACAACAACTGAGTTATCTTCCTCTGTCTGTCACACAACAACTTACTTACCTTCCTCTGTCTGTCACAACAACAACTGAGTTACCTTCCTCTGTCTGTCACACAACAACTGAGTTACCTTCCTCTGTCTGTCACAACAACTGAGTTACCTTCCTCTGTCTGTCACACAACAACTGACTTACCTTCCTCTGTCTGTCACAACAACAACTGAGTTACCTTCCTCTGTCTGTCACAACAACTGAGTTACCTTCCTCTGTCTGTCACAACAACTGAGTTACCTTCCTCTGTCTGTCACAACAACTGAGTTACCTTCCTCTGTCTGTCACAACAACTGACTTACCTTCCTCTGTCTGTCACAACAACTGAGTTACCTTCCTCTGTCTGTCACACAACAACTGACTTACCTTCCTCTGTCTGTCACAACAACAACTGAGTTACCTTCCTCTGTCTGTCACAACAACTGAGTTACCTTCCTCTGTCTGTCACAACAACTGAGTTACCTTCCTCTGTCTGTCACAACAACTGAGTTACCTTCCTCTGTCTGTCACAACAACTGACTTACCTTCCTCTGTCTGTCACAACAACTGAGTTACCTTCCTCTGTCTGTCACAACAACTGAGTTACCTTCCTCTGTCTGTCACAACAACTGACTTACCTTCCTCTGTCTGTCACAACAACTGAGTTACCTTCCTCTGTCTGTCACACAACAACTGACTTACCTTCCTCTGTCTGTCACAACAACAACTGAGTTACCTTCCTCTGTCTGTCACAACAACTGACTTACCTTCCTCTGTCTGTCACAACAACAACTGAGTTACCTTCCTCTGTCTGTCACAACAACAACTGACTTACCTTCCTCTGTCTGTCACAACAACAACTGAGTTACCTTCCTCTGTCTGTCACAACAACTGACTTACCTTCCTCTGTCTGTCACAACAACTGAGTTACCTTCCTCTGTCTGTCACAACAACTGAGTTACCTTCCTCTATCTGTCACAACAACTGAGTTACCTTCCTCTGTCTGTCACAACAACTGAGTTACCTTCCTCTGTCTGTCACACAACAACTGACTTACCTTCCTCTGTCTGTCACAACAACAACTGAGTTACCTTCCTCTGTCTGTCACACAACAACTGACTTACCTTCCTCTGTCTGTCACAACAACAACTGAGTTACCTTCCTCTGTCTGTCACAACAACTGAGTTACCTTCCTCTGTCTGTCACAACAACTGAGTTACCTTCCTCTGTCTGTCACAACAACTGAGTTACCTTCCTCTGTCTGTCACACAACAACTGAGTTACCTTCCTCTGTCTGTCACAACAACTGAGTTACCTTCCTCTGTCTGTCACAACAACTGAGTTACCTTCCTCTGTCTGTCACACAACAACTGACTTACCTTCCTCTGTCTGTCACAACAACAACTGAGTTACCTTCCTCTGTCTGTCACAACAACTGAGTTACCTTCCTCTGTCTGTCACAACAACTGAGTTATCTTCCTCTGTCTGTCACAACAACTGAGTTACCTTCCTCTGTCTGTCACAACAACTGACTTACCTTCCTCTGTCTGTCACAACAACTGACTTACCTTCCTCTGTCTGTCACAACAACTGACTTACCTTCCTCTGTCTGTCACAACAACTGAGTTACCTTCCTCTGTCTGTCACAACAACTGAGTTACCTTCCTCTGTCTGTCACACAACAACTGAGTTACCTTCCTCTGTCTGTCACAACAACAACTGAGTTACCTTCCTCTGTCTGTCACAACAACTGAGTTACCTTCCTCTGTCTGTCACAACAACTGACTTACCTTCCTCTGTCTGTCACAACAACTGAGTTACCTTCCTCTGTCTGTCACAACAACTGAGTTACCTTCCTCTATCTGTCACAACAACTGAGTTACCTTCCTCTGTCTGTCACAACAACTGAGTTACCTTCCTCTATCTGTCACAACAACTGAGTTACCTTCCTCTATCTGTCACAACAACTGAGTTACCTTCCTCTGTCTGTCACAACAACAACTGAGTTACCTTCCTCTGTCTGTCACACAACAACTGAGTTACCTTCCTCTGTCTGTCACAACAACTGAGTTACCTTCCTCTGTCTGTCACACAACAACTGACTTACCTTCCTCTGTCTGTCACAACAACAACTGAGTTACCTTCCTCTGTCTGTCACAACAACTGAGTTACCTTCCTCTGTCTGTCACAACAACTGAGTTACCTTCCTCTGTCTGTCACAACAACTGAGTTACCTTCCTCTGTCTGTCACAACAACTGACTTACCTTCCTCTGTCTGTCACAACAACTGAGTTACCTTCCTCTGTCTGTCACACAACAACTGACTTACCTTCCTCTGTCTGTCACACAACAACTGAGTTACCTTCCTCTGTCTGTCACAACAACTGAGTTACCTTCCTCTGTCTGTCACAACAACTGAGTTACCTTCCTCTGTCTGTCACAACAACTGAGTTACCTTCCTCTGTCTGTCACAACAACTGACTTACCTTCCTCTGTCTGTCACAACAACTGACTTACCTTCCTCTGTCTGTCACAACAACTGAGTTACCTTCCTCTGTCTGTCACAACAACTGACTTACCTTCCTCTGTCTGTCACAACAACTGACTTACGTTCCTCTGTCTGTCACAACAACTGAGTTACCTTCCTCTGTCTGTCACAACAACTGAGTTACCTTCCTCTGTCTGTCACAACAACTGAGTTACCTTCCTCTGTCTGTCACAACAACTGAGTTACCTTCCTCTATCTGTCACAACAACTGAGTTACCTTCCTCTGTCTGTCACAACAACTGAGTTACCTTCCTCTGTCTGTCACACAACAACTGACTTACCTTCCTCTGTCTGTCACAACAACAACTGAGTTACCTTCCTCTGTCTGTCACACAACAACTGAGTTACCTTCCTCTGTCTGTCACAACAACTGAGTTACCTTCCTCTGTCTGTCACACAACAACTGACTTACCTTCCTCTGTCTGTCACAACAACAACTGAGTTACCTTCCTCTGTCTGTCACAACAACTGAGTTGCCTTCCTCTGTCTGTCACAACAACTGAGTTACCTTCCTCTGTCTGTCACAACAACTGAGTTACCTTCCTCTGTCTGTCACAACAACTGACTTACCTTCCTCTGTCTGTCACAACAACTGAGTTACCTTCCTCTGTCTGTCACACAACAACTGACTTACCTTCCTCTGTCTGTCACAACAACAACTGAGTTACCTTCCTCTGTCTGTCACAACAACTGAGTTACCTTCCTCTGTCTGTCACAACAACTGAGTTACCTTCCCCTGTCTGTCACAACAACTGGGTTACCTTCCTCCTTTAACCAATTCAGCTCGGTAACACGTCTCACCTGTTGTCACAGTGTAACACCTGATCTCAGGTCAGATTACAGAAGACTGTATAATAGCATAGGTCAACTTGGTAACACGTCTCGGCTGATCTCAGGTCAGATTACAGAAGACTGTATAATAGCATAGGTCAACTTGGTAACACGTCTCGGCTGATCTCAGGTCAGATTACAGAAGACTGTATAATAGCATAGGTCAACTTGGTAACACGTCTCAGCTGATCTCAGGTCAGATTACAGAAGACCGTATAATAGCATAGGTCAACTTGGTAACACGTCTCGGCTGATCTCAGATTACAGAAGACCGTATAATAGCATAGGTCAACTTGGTAACACGTCTCGGCTGATCTCAGGTCAGATTACAGAAGACTGTATAATAGCATAGGTCAACTTGGTAACACGTCTCAGCTGATCTCAGATTACAGAAGACTGTATAATAGCATAGGTCAACTTGGTAACACGTCTCGGCTGATCTCAGGTCAGATTACAGAAGACCGTATAATAGCATAGGTCAACTTGGTAACACGTCTCAGCTGATCTCAGATTACAGAAGACCGTATAATAGCATAGGTCAACTTGGTAACACGTCTCGGCTGATCTCAGGTCAGATTACAGAAGACCGTATAATAGCATAGGTCAATTTGGTAACACGTCTCGGCTGATCTCAGATTACCGAAGACTGTATAATAGCATAGCTCTTGTAGCTGTAGAACGATCATCAAAGACGATGCAGGCTGAACGTGATTTAATGGGGATCACTGATGCAATGCAGAAGAAAGTCCTGTGTAAATGTCAGCCGCTTCCCCAGCGGGGACAATAATCTGTTTCTCTCTCAGGGAGTCTCCATATGTCAACATCCGTCCGTTGCTACGATCACACGCTTTGTCACACTTTGTCAACCTCCGTCCCAAATGGTATCCCATCCTACGTAGTGCCTTACTTTGACCAGGGCCCCGTTGGGGACCCAGCCACTGTCACACTAAACAGACAGGGCTAGTGGCCTTCCTTATCTGTCATGGTCCACTGTATATCTGTCTGTCGTGGTTTACTGTATATCTGTCATGGTCCACTGTATATCTGTCATGGGCCACTGTATATCTGTCATGGTTCACTGTATATCTGTCTGTCATGGTCCACTGTATATCTGTCTGTCGTGGTTTACTGTATATCTGTCATGGTCCACTGTATATCTGTCATGGTCCACTGTATATCTGTCATGGTCCACTGTATATCTGTCATGGTTCACTGTATATGTCTGTCATGGTCCACTGTATATCTGTCATGGTTCACTGTATATATGTCTGTCATGGTCCACTGCATATCTGTCATGGCCCACTGTATATCTGTCATGGTTCACTGTATATCTGTCATGGTCCACTGTATATCTGTCTGTCGTGGTTTACTGTATATCTGTCATGGTCCACTGTATATCTGTCATGGTCCACTGTATGTCTGTCATGGTTCACTGTATATCTGTCATGGTTCACTGTATATCTGTCATGTTTACTGTATATCTGTCATGGTCCACTATATATCAGTCTGTCATGGTTCACTGTATATATGTCTGTCATGGTCCACTGTATATCTGTCATGGTTCACTGTATATATGTCTGTCATGGTCCACTGTATATCTGTCATGGTTCACTGTATATCTGTCTGTCATGGTCCACTGTATATCTGTCATGGTCCACTGTATATCAGACTGTCATGGTTCACTGTATATCTGTCATGGTCCACTGTATATCTGTCATAGTCCACTGTATATATGTCATGGTTCACTGTATATCTGTCATGGTTCACTGTATATCTGTCATGGTTCACTGTATATCTGTCATGGTTCACTGTATATCTGTCATGGTTCACTGTATATCTGTCATAGTTCAATGTATATCTGTCATGGTACACTGTATGTCTGTCATGGTCCACTGTATGTCTGTCATAGTTCACTGTATGTCTGTCTGTCATGGTCCACTCATGTTTCTGGTTCCTATTGGTTAGGCCGTGTTTCCTGATTCCTATTGGTTAGGCCGTGTTTCCTGGATCCTGTTCGTTAGGTCGTGTTTTCTGGTTCCTATTGGTTAGGCCGTGTTTCCTGGTTCCTATTGGTTAGGCCGTGTTTCCTGGTTCCTATTGGTTAGGCAGTGTTTCCCTGTTCCTATTGGTTAGGCCGTGTTTCCTGGATCCTGTTCGTTAGGTCGTGTTTTCTGGTTCCTATTGGTTAGGCCATGTTTCCTGGTTCCTATTGGTTAGGCCGTGTTTCCTGGTTCCTATTGGTTAGGCCGTGTTTCCTGGTTCCTATTGATTAGGCCGTGTTTCCTGGTTCCTATTGGTTAGGCCGTGTTTCCTGGTTCCTATTGGTTAGGCCGTGTTTCCTGGTTCCTATTGGTTAGGCCGTGTTTCCTGTTCCTATTGGTTAGGCCGTGTTTCCTGTTCCTATTGGTTAGGCCGTGTTTCCTGGTTCCTATTGGTTAGGCCGTGTTTCCTGGTTCCTATTGATTAGGCCGTGTTTCCTGGTTCCTATTGGTTAGGCCGTGTTTCCTGGTTCCTATTGGTTAGGCCGTGTTTCCTGGTTCCTATTGGTTAGGCCGTGTTTCCCTGTTCCTATTGGTTAGGCCGTGTTTCCCTGTTCCTATTGGTTAGGCCGTGTTTCCTGGTTCCTATTGGTTAGGCCGTGTTTCCTGGTTCCTATTGATTAGGCCGTGTTTCCTGGTTCCTATTGGTTAGGCCGTGTTTCCTGGTTCCTATTGGTTAGGCCGTGTTTCCTGGTTCCTATTGGTTAGGCCGTGTTTCCTGGTTCCTATTGGTTAGGCCGTGTTTCCTGGTTCCTATTGGTTAGGCCGTGTTTCCTGGTTCCTATTGGTTAGGCCGTGTTTCCCTGTTCCTATTGGTTAGGCCGTGTTTCCTGGTTCCTATTGGTTAGGCCGTGTTTCCTGGTTCCTATTGGTTAGGCCGTGTTTCCTGTTCCTATTGGTTAGGCCGTGTTTCCTGGTTCCTATTGATTAGGCCGTGTTTCCTGGTTCCTATTGATTAGGCCGTGTTTCCTGGTTCCTATTGGTTAGGCCGTGTTTCCTGGTTCCTATTGGTTAGGCCGTGTTTCCTGGTTCCTATTGGTTAGGCCGTGTTTCCCTGTTCCTATTGGTTAGGCCGTGTTTCCTGGTTCCTATTGGTTAGGCCGTGTTTCCCTGTTCCTATTGGTTAGGCCGTGTTTCCTGGTTCCTATTGGTTAGGCCGTGTTTCCCTGTTCCTATTGGTTAGGCCGTGTTTCCTGGTTCCTATTGGTTAGGCCGTGTTTCCCTGTTCCTATTGGTTAGGCCGTGTTAACTTGGTGAAAATCCTGATTTTGATCTCCAAGCATCATAACCATATACATAAATACAAATACAAAATACTTTTGTGTTTTTCTCTGCTTTCTTCCTTAATCCTCCCAATCATGTCCTGATGCTATCAGATCAGAGTTAATAGGATGAGATTACCGTAGATTATAGATCACATTGTTGGGGGAGATTAAGATATGGGTTTTTGACAACATCCTAAGGGAATCCGATCCAATCAGCCCTCTGGATCTGAAACAGGTTTTCAACAGGATTATATTTGCTATAATTCAATGATATCTGCCCTGTGATTGTTGTGGCGATGGGATCACTACCTCTGTGTAGGGTGAAATGGTGAGTCCTCTTGTTGTGCGGTGGTTGAGGAGGCAGTTTTATCCCGTAACATTAAAGGGATTTGACTTTTATGCGGAAATACTGCGGTGATTGTTCAAATTTGCAAGCCCTCGCATAGTATGCAGGGAATTTTGCAACATAAATCCTAGTCACTGCCTTTTCCCTATATAGGGCCAATAGGATTCTGGTCAAAAATAGTGGACAATATAGGGAATAGGGTTCTATAGGGTTCTGGTCAAAAGCATTGCACTATGTAGGGAATAGGGGGCAATTTGGGATGCTACGTCTGTCTGTTTTGCACGTAAAATGATGTTCCATGCGTTCTGTGTTGTGATGGGAAGCCATACGTTCTGTGTTGTGATGGGAAGCCATACGTTCTGTGTTGTGATGGGAAGCCATACGTTCTGTGTTGTGATGGGAAGCCATACGTTCTGTGTTGTGATGGGAAGCCATACGTTCTGTGTTGTGATGGGAAGCCATACGTTCTGTGTTGTGATGGGAAGCCATATGTTCTGTGTTGTGATGGGAAGCCATATGTTCTGTGTTGTGATGGGAAGCCATACGTTCTGTGTTGTAATGGGAAGCCATATGTTCTGTGTTGTGATGGGAAGCCATATGTTCTGTGTTGGGATGGGAAGCCATATGTTCTGTGTTGTGATGGGAAGCCATACGTTCTGTGTTGTGATGGGAAGCCGTACGTTCTGTGTTGTGATGGGAAGCCGCACGTTCTGTGTTGTGATGGGAAGCCGTACGTTCTGTGTTGTGATGGGAAGCCATATGTTCTGTGTTGTGATGGGAAGCCATACGTTCTGTGTTGTGATGGGAAGCCGTACGTTCTGTGTTGTGATGGGAAGCCGTACGTTCTGTGTTGTGATGGGAAGCCATACGTTCTGTGTTGTGATGGGAAGCCATACGTTCTGTGTTGTGATGGGAAGCCATACGTTCTGTGTTGTGATGGGAAGCCGTACGTTCTGTGTTGTGATGGGAAGCCATACGTTCTGTGTTGTGATGGGAAGCCGTACGTTCTGTGTTATGATGGGAAGCCATACGTTCTGTGTTGTGATGGGAAGCCATACGTTCTGTGTTGTGATGGGAAGCCATACGTTCTGTTTTGTGATGGGAAGCCGTACGTTCTGTGTTGTGATGGGAAGCCATACGTTCTGTGTTGTGATGGGAAGCCATACGTTCTGTGTTTTGATGGAGTTTAGGAAAAGAAGTAAAAGGAGTTTAAAAAGAGTTTCGTAGCAGATAGGGTTCTAAAATGAGTTTAGTAGCAGAGACAGAGACGGGTATAAAAGGAGTTTAGTAGCAGAGACTGAGATGGGTATAAAAGGAGTTTAGTAGCAGAGACAGAGACGGGTATAAAAGGAGTTTAGTAGCAGAGACTGAGACGGGTATAAAAGGAGTTTAGTAGCAGAGACAGAGACGGGTATAAAAGGAGTTTAGTAGCAGAGACTGAGACGGGTATAAAAGGAGTTTAGTAGCAGAGACAGAGACGGGTATAAAAGGAGTTTAGTAGCAGAGACTGAGACGGGTATAAAAGGAGTTTAGTAGCAGAGACTGAGACGGGTATAAAAGGAGTTTAGTAGCAGAGACTGAGACGGGTATAAAAGGAGTTTAGTAGCAGAGACTGAGACGGGTATAAAAGGAGTTTAGTAGCAGAGACAGAGACGGGTATAAAAGGAGTTTAGTAGCAGAGACAGAGACGGGTATAAAAGGAGTTTAGTAGCAGAGACAGAGACGGGTATAAAGGAGTTTAGTAGCAGAGACAGAGACGGGTATAAAAGGAGTTTAGTAGCAGAGACAGAGACAGAGGGTATAAAAGGAGTTTAGTAGCAGAGACTGAGACGGGTATAAAGGAGTTTAGTAGCAGAGACTGAGACGGGTTTATAAAAGGAGTTTAGTAGCAGAGACTGAGACGGGTATAAAAGGGAGTTTAGTAGCAGAGACAGAGACGGGTATAAAGGAGTTTAGTAGCAGAGACAGAGACGGGTATAAAAGGAGTTTAGTAGCAGAGACAGAGACGGGTATAAAAGGAGTTTAGTAGCAGAGACTGAGACGGGTATAAAAGGAGTTTAGTAGCAGAGACAGAGACGGGTATAAAAGGAGTTTAGTAGCAGAGACAGAGACGGGTATAAAAGGAGTTTAGTAGCAGAGACTGAGACGGGTATAAAAGGAGTTTAGTAGCAGAGACTGAGACGGGTATAAAAGGAGTTTAGTAGCAGAGACAGAGACGGGTATAAAAGGAGTTTAGTAGCAGAGACAGAGACGGGTATAAAAGGAGTTTAGTAGCAGAGACTGAGACGGGTATAAAAGGAGTTTAGTAGCAGAGACTGAGACGGGTATAAAAGGAGTTTAGTAGCAGAGACAGAGACGGAGTTTATAAAATAAAAGGAGTTTAGTAGCAGAGACAGAGACGGGTATAAAAGGAGTTTAGTAGCAGAGCAGAGACTGAGACGGGTATAAAAGGAGTTTAGTAGCAGAGACAGAGACGGGTATAAAAGGAGTTTAGTAGCAGAGACAGAGACGGGTATAAAAGGAGTTTAGTAGCAGAGACAGAGCAGAGACAGAGAGACGGGTATAAAAGGAGTTTAGTAGCAGAGACAGAGACGGGTATAAAAGGAGTTTAGTAGCAGAGACTGAGACGGGTATAAAAGGAGTTTAGTAGCAGAGACTGAGACGGGTATAAAAGGAGTTTAGTAGCAGAGACAGAGACGGGTATAAAAGGAGTTTAGTAGCAGACGGGTATATAAAAGAGACTGAGACGGGTATAAAAAGGAGTTTAGTAGCAGAGACAGAGACGGTATAAAAGGAGTTTAGTAGCAGAGACTGAGACGGGTATAGGAGTTTAGTAAGAGGAGTTTAGTAGCAGAGACTGAGACGGGTATAAAAGGAGTTTAGTAGCAGAGACAGAGACGGGTATAAAAGGAGTTTAGTAGCAGAGACAGAGACGGGTATAAAAGGAGTTTAGTAGCAGAGACAGAGACGGGTATAAAAGGAGTTTAGTAGCAGAGACTAGCAGAGACTGAGACGGGTATAAAAGGAGTTTAGTAGCAGAGACAGAGACGGGTATAAAAGGAGTTTAGTAGACAGAGACGGGTATAAAAGGAGTTTAGTAGCAGAGAGACGGGTATAAAAGGAGTTTAGTAGCAGAGACAGAGACGGGTATAAAAGGAGTTTAGTAGCAGAGACAGAGACGGGTATAAAAGGAGTTTAGTAGCAGAGACAGAGACGGGTATAAAAGGAGTTTAGTAGCAGAGACTGGAGACGGGTATAAAAGGAGTTTAGTAGCAGAGACAGAGACGGGTATAAAAGGAGTTTAGTAGCAGAGACAGAGACGGGTATAAAAGGAGTTTAGTAGCAGAGACAGAGACGGGTATAAAAGGAGTTTAGTAGCAGAGACAGAGACGGGTATAAAAGGAGTTTAGTAGCAGAGACAGAGACGGGTATAAAAGGAGTTTAGTAGCAGAGACTGAGACGGGTATAAAACGGGTATAAAAGGAGTTTAGTAGCAGAGACAGAGACGGGTATAAAAGGAGTTTAGTAGCAGAGACAGAGACGGGTATAAAAGGAGTTTAGTAGCAGAGACAGAGTTTAGTAGCAGAGAGACAGAGACGGGTATAAAAGGAGTTTAGTAGACGGTATAAAAGGAGTTTAGTAGCAGAGACAGAGACGGGGGAGTTTAGTAGCAGAGACAGAGACGGGTATAAAAGGAGTTTAGTAGCAGAGACAGAGACGGGTATAAAAGGAGTTTAGTAGCAGAGACAGAGACTGAGACGGGTATAAAAGGAGTTTAGTAGCAGAGACAGAGACGGGTATAAAAGGAGTTTAGTAGCAGAGACTGAGACGGGTATAAAAGGAGTTTAGTAGCAGAGACTGAGACGGGTATAAAAGGAGTTTAGTAGCAGAGACAGAGACGGGTATAAAGGAGTTTAGTAGCAGAGACAGAGACGGGTATAAAAGGAGTTTAGTAGCAGAGACAGAGACGGGTATAAAAGGAGTTTAGTAGCAGAGACAGAGACGGGTATAAAGGAGTTTAGTAGCAGAGACAGAGACGGGTATAAAAGGAGTTTAGTAGCAGAGACAGAGACGGGTATAAAAGGAGTTTAGTAGCAGAGACAGAGACGGGTATAAAAGGAGTTTAGTAGCAGAGACAGAGACGGGTATAAAAGGAGTTTAGTAGCAGAGACTGAGACGGGTATAAAAGGAGTTTAGTAGCAGAGACAGAGACGGGTATAAAAGGAGTTTAGTAGCAGAGACAGAGACGGGTATAAAAGGAGTTTAGTAGCAGAGACAGAGACGGGTATAAAAGGAGTTTAGTAGCAGAGACAGAGACGGGTATAAAAGGAGTTTAGTAGCAGAGACAGAGACGGGTATAAAAGGAGTTTAGTAGCAGAGACAGAGACGGGTATAAAAGGAGTTTAGTAGCAGAGACAGAGACGGGTATAAAAGGAGTTTAGTAGCAGAGACAGAGACGGGTATAAAAGGAGTTTAGTAGCAGAGACAGAGACGGGTATAAAAGGAGTTTAGTAGCAGAGACAGAGACGGGTATAAAAGGAGTTTAGTAGCAGAGACAGAGACGGGTATAAAAGGAGTTTAGTAGCAGAGACAGAGACGGGTATAAAAGGAGTTTAGTAGCAGAGACAGAGACAGAGACGGGTATAAAAGGAGTTTAGTAGCAGAGACAGAGACGGGTATAAAGGAGTTTAGTAGCAGAGACAGAGACGGGTATAAAAGGAGTTTAGTAGCAGAGACAGAGACGGGTATAAAAGGAGTTTAGTAGCAGAGACAGGAGACGGGTATAAAAGGAGTTTAGTAGCAGAGACAGAGACGGGTATAAAAGGAGTTTAGTAGCAGAGACTGAGACGGGTATAAAGGAGTTTAGCAGAGACAGAGACGGGTATAAAAGGAGTTTAGTAGCAGAGACAGAGACGGGTATAAAAGGAGTTTAGTAGCAGAGACAGAGACGGGTATAAAGGAGTTTAGTAGCAGAGACAGAGACGGGTATAAAAGGAGTTTAGTAGCAGAGACTGAGACGGGTATAAAAGGAGTTTAGTAGCAGAGACAGAGACGGGTATAAAAGGAGTTTAGTAGCAGAGACAGAGACGGGTATAAAGGAGTTTAGTAGCAGGTATAAAAGGAGTTTAGTAGCAGAGACAGAGACGGGTATAAAAGGAGTTTAGTAGCAGAGACAGAGACGGGTATAAAAGGAGTTTAGTAGCAGAGACAGAGACGGGTATAAAAGGAGTTTAGTAGCAGAGACAGAGACGGGTATAAAGGAGTTTAGTAGCAGAGACAGAGACGGGTATAAAAGGAGTTTAGTAGCAGAGACAGAGACGGGTATAAAAGGAGTTTAGTAGCAGAGACTGAGACGGGTATAAAAGGAGTTTAGTAGCAGAGACAGAGACGGGTATAAAAGGAGTTTAGTAGCAGAGACAGAGACGGGTATAAAAGGAGTTTAGTAGCAGAGACTGAGACGGGTATAAAAGGAGTTTAGTAGCAGAGACAGAGACGGGTATAAAAGGAGTTTAGTAGCAGAGACAGAGACGGGTATAAAAGGAGTTTAGTAGCAGAGACAGAGACGGGTATAAAAGGAGTTTAGTAGCAGAGACAGAGACGGGTATAAAAGGAGTTTAGTAGCAGAGACAGACGGGTATAAAAGGAGTTTAGTAGCAGAGACAGAGACGGGTATAAAAGGAGTTTAGTAGCAGAGACAGAGACGGGTATAAAGGAGTTTAGTAGCAGAGAGACGGGTATAAAAAGAGTTTAGTAGCAGAGACTGAGACGGGTATAAAAGGGAGAGGGTATAAAAGGAGTTTAGTAGCAGAGACAGAGACGGGTATAAAAGGAGTTTAGTAGCAGAGACAGAGACGGGTATAAAAGGAGTTTAGTAGCAGAGACTGAGACGGGTATAAAAGGAGTTTAGTAGCAGAGACAGAGACGGGTATAAAAGGAGTTTAGTAGCA
>NW_027009595.1:0-42937 GCF_036934945.1 Oncorhynchus masou masou | reverse complement strand
TTGTCAGGCAGAGTACAGGTGGTGATACAGGTCAGTGTCCTCTTCCCTTCCTCTGTGGCAGGAGTCACCTTCACCTTCAAATCAAAATCAAATCAAATCAAATTTATTTGTCACATATACATGGTTAGCAGATGTTAATGCGAGTGTAGCGAAATGCTTGTGCTTCTAGTTCCGACAATGCAGTAATAACCAACAAGTAATCTAACTAACAATTCCTAAACTACTGTCTTATACACAGTGTAAGGGGATAAAGAATATGTACATAAGGATATATGAATGAGTGATGGTACAGAGCAGCATAGGCAAGATACAGTAGATGGTATCGAGTACAGTATATACATATGAGATGAGTATGTAAACAAAGTGGCATAGTTAAAGTGGCTAGTGATAAATGTATTACATAAGGATGCAGTCGATGATATAGAGTACAGTATATACGTATGCATATGAGATGAATAATGTAGGGTAAGTAACATTATATAAGGTAGCATTGTTTAAAGTGGCTAGTGATATATTTACATCATTTCCCATCAATTCCCATTATTAAAGTGGCTGGAGTTGAGTCAGTGTCAGTGTGTTGGCAGCAGCCACTCAATGTTAGTGGTGGCTGTTTAACAGTCTGATGGCCTTGAGATAGAAGCTGTTTTTCAGTCTCTCGGTCCCAGCTTTGATGCACCTGTACTGACCTCGCCTTCTGGATGATAGCGGGGTGAACAGGCAGTGGCTCGGGTGGTTGATGTCCTTGATGATCTTTATGGCCTTCCTGTAACATCGGGTGGTGTAGATGTCCTGGAGGGCAGGTAGTTTGCCCCCGGTGATGCGTTGTGCAGACCTCACTACCCTCTGGAGAGCCTTACGGTTGAGGGCGGAGCAGTTGCCGTACCAGGCGGTGATACAGCCCGCCAGGATGCTCTCGATTGTGCATCTGTAGAAGTTTGTGAGTGCTTTTGGTGACAAGCCGAATTTCTTCAGCCTCCTGAGGTTGAAGAGGCGCTGCTGCGCCTTCTTCACGATGCTGTCTGTGTGAGTGGACCAATTCAGTTTGTCTGTGATGTGTATGCCGAGGAACTTAAAACTTGCTACTCTCTCCACTACTGTTCCATCGATGTGGATAGGGGGTGTTCCCTCTGCTGTTTCCTGAAGTCCACAATCATCTCCTTAGTTTTGTTGACGTTGAGTGTGAGGTTATTTTCCTGACACCACACTCCGAGGGCCCTCACCTCCTCCCTGTAGGCCGTCTCGTCGTTGTTGGTAATCAAGCCTACCACTGTTGTGTCGTCCGCAAACTTGATGATTGAGTTGGAGGCGTGCGTGGTCACGCAGTCGTGGGTGAACAGGGAGTACAGGAGAGGGCTCAGAACGCACCCTTGTGGGGCCCCAGTGTTGAGGATCAGCGGGGAGGAGATGTTGTTACCTACCCTCACCACCTGGGGGCGGCCCGTCAGGAAGTCCAGTACCCAGTTGCACAGGGCGGGGTCGAGACCCAGGGTCTCAGTTGATGACGAGCTTGGAGGGTACTATGGTGTTGAATGCTGAGCTGTATCGATGAACAGCATTCTCACATAGGTATTCTCTTGTCCAGATGGGTTAGGGGCAGTGTGCAGTGTGGTTGAGATTGCATCGTCTCAGACCTATTTGAGCGGTAAGCAAATTGGAGTGGGTCTAGGGTGTCAGGTAGGTGGAGGTGATATGGTCCTTTTACTAGTCTCTCAAAAAGCACTTCATGATGACGGAAGTGAGTGCTACGAAGGAGAAGGCCGTTAGCTCAGTTACCTTAGCTTTCTTGGGAACAGGAACAATGGTGGCTCTCTTGAAGCATGTGGGAACAGCAGACTAGTATAGGGATTGATTGAATATGTCTCGTAAACACACCAGCCAGCTGGTCTGCGCATGCTCTGAGGGCTGGCTGGGGATGCCAGCCTGACCTGGTAGCCTTGCGAGGGTTAACACGTTTAAATGTTTTAACCACCTCGCTGGGCAGAAGAAGGAGAGACCGCATGTTTCAGTTGCAGGCAGTGTCAGTGGCACTGTATTGTCTTCAAAGAGGGCAAAAAGTTATTTAGTCTGCCTGGGAGCAAGCAAGACATCCTGGTCCGTGACTGGGCTGGATTTCTTCCTGTAGTCCGTGATTGACTGTAGACCCTGCCACATGCCTCTTGTGTCTGAGGTGTTGAATTGGGATTCTACTTTGTCTCTGTACTGACGCTTAGCTTGTTTGATAGCCTTACGGAGGGAATAGCTGCATTGTTTGTATTCAGTCATGTTACCAGACACCTTGCCCTGATTGAAAGCAGTGGTTCGCGCTTTCAGTTTCACGCGAATGCTGCCATTAATCCAAGGTTTCTGGTTAGGGAATGTTTTAATCGTTGCTATGGGAACGACATCTTCAACGCACATTCTAATGAACTTCTCGCACATCGAATCAGCGTATTCGTCAATGTTGTTATTTGACGCAATACGAAACATGTCCCAGTCCACGGATGGAAGCAGTCTTGGAGTGTGGAGTCAGCTTGGTCGGGTCTGAATACAGAGTACATGACAATAACATCATTAAACCAATAGTGTATTATGGATAAAAACATGTATAATGAAACATCTAATAGAAATGTATGTATTAACATGATCCTGTATGTATTAACATGATCCAGTGTTACCTGTGACAGTCAGAGTTGTTCCAGGGAAGCTGTGTCCCCATCTTGATGTCTGTGTGTTGAATATGAACTTGTACTCAGCAGAGTCCTCCTCTCTCAGATCTGTGATTCTCAGGGTGGAGCGACCTCTCTCCTTCTCTCCAACATACTCCACACGACCTGCATACTCTGGGTCTGTGATTAGGTCCTCCGGGATCAACTCATCCCTCTAGCTGTCACTCTATTTGGGACTAAACCAGAGTGATGATTTGACTGTATCATCACCACTTCTATAAGTACAGGATATATCCACTGTTGACCCCTTCAAGACACAGATTGTCCTCTTGGTGTAAGTCACTCTGTTGCAGTCCTGACCCTGGACACCTGCAATATAACGGAATCACATAAGTACATTATACAGTATTTTCAGATATTTTCATAAAAGCCCCATCAAATTATACAGTGAGACCAAAAGGACGTAGTACAAACATTCTGTATACTTGCTGTATTAGATCCATATTAGATTCACACTCACACACTGCAGGAGAGAGGAGATCCTCATGGCCTTTACAGCACAGGAGTAACTGTCTTCATAGTTACTGGAGACTGGGTCTTTGTACTGGGGGAGGTGCTCTCATCTAGATGTTGTCCGTTCTTGTACCAGATGTAGGTGGGGTTGTCAGTCAGAGTACAGGTGGTGCTACAGGTCAGTGTCTTATCCTGATGTCCACCAGTCACCTTCACCTGAAGACCTGGAGAAAAACAATATCACTGTAAATCCCTTTATCACTGACTTATCACTCTAATACAAAGATGGAGGAAATCCTATGTTATACAGACATAAACACAAACCAAGACATTTCTCCTGAACTAAATGGAATTCAACAGTTGAACTATATTGAATGTAACTGTACCTGTGACAGACAGAGTGACTCCAGGATCACCAGTATATCTCCATGTTCCAGTCTGATCTGTAAATCTGAATTTGTACGTAGCTGAGTCACTCTCTCAGGTCTGTGATTGTCTGGGTGTGACCATTCTCTTCATCCTCACGGTATGTCACACGTCCTTTGTAGTCTGGGTCATCACTCAGACTTACAGGACCAACAGCATCATATTTGTTGAACCAGTAGGTTGTTGTGACTGTACCACTGGGATATGTGTAAGAGCAGAACAGATCCACTGATGACCCCTTCAAGGTACAGATACTCTGAGTGGTGTATGTAACACTCCAGATATCCTGACCCAGTACCACTGAAACACAGTCACACAACACAATGGTATCAGAATTAAGCCAAGGCCAATTGTCTCACACTGAAAGTAGGGTTTGTTCACATGTTGTTGCTGTAGTTGCTGAGTGTGAAATGGAAACTGTAGAAAAGCATCACTCAATGAGGTGTGAAAGATAACTATTTAAAGTGAAGTGGCGATGCCTAACAGAACACACCAGAATAACATTATGATTCTTATCCTTTTAGAAATGTCTGTAGATTGATAAACAGAGCAACTAAAAGATAAGAATGAGACCATACCTGCTACAGACCAGAGAAAGACCACCAGCACACTTCCTGCTGTTCTCAAGGACATTGTTGCATCTCCCACCCTGCAGTCTTAGAAACATAAACAACAACTCACTCTATAGCTGGTGAATAACTCCACCTGATACATTGAAGTATAAACTGTAAATGGGGTACAGGGCCTCAATACTGAAAATGAACCAGGCTCATACTGACTATTTTTCCATGCACACCAATATTCCATTATTATTTGGGATACTCAAGTATTCTGTTTTTGATTTGACGCATATAAACTTCCTATCCCATTTACAATAACCCAAAAAGCTTGTATTCCGGTTATGAGAAACCTGGATAAGATGCCTGGGATATGAGGATTTTAGACAGGATACTGTGGCAGGTAAACCTCTCATCCCATTTACTGTTTTGAGTGGTCTGTGCTGTCAGGCTCAGTTTCTCATATCATGGATGTTGTGTGATGATGTTTTCATCTGATTGTCAAATAAGTCACTTCAAACACTAGGCTACCTTCGCAGTTCGATCCACCATAATTGCAAAAAAAATATTTTGCTGATACTCCATTCTGGACTGGTATAATTGGCTAGTTTCACCCCTAATTTAGACAAGTTATCAGGATATGTTAAGACCCAGATGCAGACCGTGTCGAAGCAACAATGTTAATTACAGCAACTGGGGCAAAGGTACAGGACGGCAGGCAGGGTCAGGACAGACAAGGGTCAAATCCAGGAGGATGAGAAAAGAGAGACTGGGGAAAAGCAGGAGCTGAGAACAGACAAACAGAGAACACCGGTATAAATACACAAGAGATAATGGGGAAGAAGGGCAACACCAGGAGGAGGGAGGAGAGAATCACAAAGACAGGTGAAATAGATCAGGGTGTGACACAAGTTTATGCTTGTAATTTACGACATTTGGTAGACCATTTGTTTGTCAACTACAGTGCATTTGTCACGTTCTGACCATGGTTCTTGTGTGTTTTCCTTGTTCTAGTGTTGGTCAGGACGTGAGCTGGGTGGGCATTCTATGTTGTGTGTCTACTTTGTCTATTTCTATGTTTGGTCTGATATGGTTCTCAATCAGAGGCAGGTGTTAGTCATTGTCTCTGATTGGGAAACATATTTAGGTAGCCTGTTTTGTGTTGGGTTTGGTGGGTGGTTGTTTCCTGTGTCAGTGTTTGTGCCACACGGGACTGTTTCGGGTTTTCAAGTTTCTTGTTTTTGTAGTCGTGTTCATGTTGAGTTTTCCTATTAAAACCATGGACAGCTACCACGTTGCGTTTGGTCCGGCTCTCCTTCGACGGAAGAATCCCGTTACAGAACCACCCACCACAACAGGACCAAGCGGCGTGGTGTCAGGCAGCGGCAGGAGCAGCGCCAAGAGGAATGGACATGGGAGGACGAATTGACGGTAAAGGATCCTGGATATAGTCAGGAGAATATCGCCGCCCCAAAGAAGAGCTGGAGGCGGAGAATGCGGAGAGGCGCTGGTATGAGGAGGCAGCACGACGACGCGGATGGAAGCCCGAGAGTTAGCCCCAAAATGTCTTGGGGGGACACAGGAAGTGTGGCGAAGCCAGGTAGGAGACCTGCGCCAACTTCCTGTGCTTACCGAGGGCGTGAGAGACCGGGCAGGCACCGTGTTATGCTATGGAGTGCATGGTTTACGCTGTGGAGTGCACGATGTCTCCAGTGGGTGTGCATAAAACCGTGCGGTACATACCAGCTCCTCATCGGCCAGGCTAGAGTGGACATCGAGCCAGGTGACATGAAGCCGGCTCTACGCATCTGGTCTCCAGTGCCTCCTTGGGCCAGCGTACATGGCACCAGCCTTACGCATGGTGTCCCCGGTTCGCCTGCACAGCCCAGTGCGGGCTATTCCACCTCGCCGCACTGGCAGGGCGACCGGGAGCATTCAGCCAGGTAAGGTTGGGCAGGCTCGGTGCTCAAGAGCTCCAGTGTGCCTGCAAGGTCCGGTCTATCCAGTACCACCTCCACGCACCAGCCCTCCGTTGGCAGCTCTCCGCACTCGCCCCTGAGGTGCCTACAGTGCGCCTTGTCTGTCCAGCGCTGCCAGAGCCTTTCTCCTCTCCAGCGCTAGCAGAGTCTCCCGCCTGTCCAGAGCTGCTAGAGCCTCCGCCTGTCCAGAGCTGCTAGAGCCTCCCGCCTGTCCAGAGCTGCTAGAGCCTCCGCCTGTCCAGAGCTGCTAGAGTCTCCCGCCTGTCCAGAGCTGCTAGAGTCTCCCGCCTGTCCAGAGCTGTTAGAGTCTCCCACCTGTCCAGAGCTGCTAGAGTCTCCCGCCTGCCCAGAGCTGCTAGAGTCTCCCGCCTGTCCAGAGCTGCTAGTCTCCCGCCTGTCCAGAGCTGATAGAGTCTCCCGCCTGTCCAGAGCTGCTAGAGTCTCCCTCCTGTCCAGAGCTGCCAGAGCCGCCAGTCTGCCAGGATCTTCCAGAGCCGCCAGTCAGCCAGGATCTTCCAGAGCCGCCATTCAGCCAGGAGCTGCCAGAGCCGCCATTCAGCCAGGATCTGCCAGAGCCGCCATTCAGCCAGGATCTGCCAGAGCCGCCATTCAGCCAGGATCTGCCAGAGCCGCCATTCAGCCAAGATCTGCCAGAGCCGTCAGTCAGCCAGGAGCTGCCAGAGCCGTCAGTCAGCCAGGAGCTGCCAGAGCCGTCAGTCAGCCAGAAGTTGCCAGAGCCGTCATCCAGCCTGGGCTACCTCTCAGTCCTAAGCTACCTCTCAGTCCTGAGCTACCTTTCAGACCTGAGCTACCCCTCAGACCTGAGCTACCCTCAGACCTGAGCTACCTTTCAGACCTGAGCTACCCCTCAGTCCTGAGCTACCCTCAGTCCTGAGCTGCCCCTCAGTCCGGAGCTGCCCCTCAGTCCAGTTGGGCCCGTAGTTAGGGTTCCTAGGCCAAGGTCGGCGGCGAGGTTCGCCACTCAAAGAACGCTAAGGAGGTGGACTAAGACAATGATGGAGTGGGGTCCACGTCCAGCGCCAGAGCCGCCACCGCGGACAGATGCCCACCCAGACCTTTGGGGGGGGGGGGGGGGGTGGTACTGTCACGTTCTGACCATAGTTCTTGTGTGTTTTCCTTGTTCTAGTGTTGGTCAGGACGTGAGCTGGGTGGGCATTCTATGTTGTTTGTCTAGTTTGTCTATTTCTATGTTTGGTCTGATATGGTTCTCAATCAGAGGCAGGTGTTAGTCATTGTCTCTGATTGGGAACTATATTTTGGTAGCCTGTTTTGTGTTGGGTTTTGTGGGTGGTTGTTTCCTGTGTCAGTGTTTGTGCCACACGGGACTGTTTCGGGTTTTCACATTTCTTGTTTTTGTGGTTATGTTCATGTTGAGTTTTCCTATTAAAACCATGGACACCTACCACACTGCGTTTGGTCCGCCTCTCCTTCGACGGAAGAATCCCGTTACAGCATTTGGAAAGTATTCAGACCCTTGACTTTTTCCACATTTTGAACATTACAGTCTTATTATAAAATTGACACACAATAACCTCATGACAAAGCAAAAAACAGTTTTTATAAATATTTGCTAATTTATTCACAATAAAAAAATGAAATATAACATTTACATAAGTATTCAGACCCTTTACTCAATACTTTTTGAAACACCTTTGGCAGTGATTACATCAACAATTGTTCTTGTGTATGATGTTACAAGCTTGGCACACCTGTATTTGGGGAGTTTCTCCCATTCTTCTCTGTAGATCCTCTCAAGCTCTGTTAGGTTGCATGGGGAGCGTTGCTGCACAGCTATTTTCAGGTCTCTCCAGAGATGTTCAATCAGGTTCAAGTCCGGGCTCTAGCTGGGCCACTCAAGGACATTCAGAGACTTGTCCTGAAGCCAGTTCTGTGTTGTCTTGGCTGTTTGCTTAAGGTCTTTGTCTTGTTGGAAGGTGAACCTTCGGCCTAGTCTGAGGTCCTCAGCGATTTGGAGCAGGTTTTCATCAAGGATCTACCTGTACTTTGATCCATTCATCTTTCCTTCGATCCTGACTAGACTCCCAGTACCTGCCACTGAAAAACATCCCCACAGCATGATGCTTCCACCACTATGCTTCAGCGTAGGGATGGTGCCAGGTTTCCTCCAGATGTGACGCTTGGCATTCAGGCCAAAGTGTTTAATCTTGGTTTCATCAGACCAGAGAATCTTTTTTCTCATGGTCTTTAGGTGCATTTTGGCAAACTCCAAGTGGGCTGTCATGTGCCTTTTACTGAGGAGTGGATTCCGTCTGGTCACTCTACCATAAAGGCCTGATTGGTGGAGTGCTGCAGAGATGGTTGCCCTTCTGGAAGGTTCTCCCTCTCCACAGAGCTCTGTCAGAGTGACCATTGGGTTCTTGGTCACCTTCCCGACTTACTGCCTACTCTAGGAAGAGTCTTGGTGGTTCCAAACTTCTTCCATTTAAGAATGAAGGAGGCCACTGTGTTCTTGGGTAAAGCAGCAGAAATGTTTTGGTACTGTACCCTTCCCCTCGACACCATCCTGTCTCGGAGCTCTACGGACAATTCCTTCGACCTCATGGCTTGGTTTTTGCTCTGACATGCACTGTCAACTGTGGAACATTACATAGACAGGTGCGTACCTTTCCAAATCATGTCTAATCAATTGAAGTTACCACAGGTGGACTCCAATCAAGTTGTAGAAGCAGCTCAAGGATGATCAATGGAAATATGATGCACCTGAGCTCAATTCCGAGTCAATCAGCAAAGGGTCTGAATAGTTATATAAATAAACAGGGTTGTGGAGTAACGGGTTATATGTAAGGGATTACAAAGACGGTAACTGTAATCCGTTACGTTACCAGCAAAAATATTGCAATCAGATTACGGATACTTTGGAAAAACTTGATGATTACTTCGAGGTTGACTTTTAAATTCAGAAAGGATGTTTGCAAAAATATATTTGACACTTCTCTGTTTTCTCAATGCCATTCAAATCAGCATTGAGAAAAGGCTCAAGTCAGACACCACTGTGATGACACACCAAATGTGTTTGATCGATGGTGGGAAAAGCTCAGGAATGGGCTTTTGTAGGCTTCGGTCCAAGTTATGTCTTCCAATGGTGCGAATGCTGTCGGCATCCAAAGATTATCCAACTTGAATAAACGCTTGGAGGTAAGGATGACAGCAGTGGTGTAGTCTACGGCGATACGGATATTTCTTATTATTGATATCTACATAGCGCATTGATGTGAATCATACTGCTGCTCTCTCATTTAGCTATCTGCGCCTTACGGATTGTGGTTGTTGTGGACGGCTATTCACAAATCTAAATGTGTATTTTTACCCAATAGTGGTTGAATTCAGGAAGTTTAAGTTGCCTATCAATCATTGCTTTTAAACCAGTGGACAGCCAGCGAAAAATGTGCTCTTGCAACAGCTGCATAGTGTGGTTCCCAGCCTATGGAACAACAGCTGCATAGTGTGGTTCCCAGCCTATGGAACAACAGCTGCATAGTGTGGTTCCCAGCCTATGGAACAACAGCTGCATAGTGTGGTTCCCAGCCTATGGAACAACAGCTGCATAGTGTGGTTCCCAGCCTATGGAACAACAGCTGCATAGTGTGGTTCCCAGCCTATGGAACAACAGCTGCATAGTGTGGTTCCCAGCTTATGGAACAACAGCTGCATAGTGTGGTTCCCAGCCTATGGAATAAAAGTGGAGCTTTTATTGCTCAATCTAATTCATGCTGATAATAGTTTGTTTTACCCATAGGCCTAATGGACAACTGCTCAAACTCGCACACTTTTGATAGACTTAAAAGGGGCAATCTGTAGTTGCTACATCGATTTTTGGACTTACAAATATACCAGTCAAAAGTTTGGACACACCTACTCATTCAAGGTTTTTTCTTTATTTTTACTATTTCTACATTGTAGTTTGACATCAAAACTATGAAATAACACATATGGAATCATGTAGTAATCAACAAAGTTTTAAACATATGAAAATATATTTCATAAAATATATATTATTTGAATGTTGTTCAACATTTCCCTGGCTAACTAACGGATAATTCGATCCAGCTAGGAAGATACTGAAAAATACTTGTTCCACCACTTCCTCCCTATCCTCAAACTTTACAAATATCAGTTGTTTTTCGGTTACAGCTCATGAAGTACATTTCATCACCTTCTCACCCCTGTCTCCGTGGTCAGGCTTCTCACCTAACGTTACCTCTTCGTTATCATTCAGGGGACGCGCTGCTGTAACTGACAAAATGCCTTTCCAAGGTGCATGCTGATGCTGTAACTGACAAAATGCCTTTCCAAGGTGCATGCTGATGCTGTAACTGACAAAATGCCTTTCCAAGGTGCACGCTGATGCTGTAACTGACAAAATGCCTTTCCAAGTGCTGAAACTGACAAAATGCCTTTCCAAGGTGCATGCTGATGCTGTAACTGACAAAATGCCTTTCCAAGGTGCATGCTGATGCTGTAACTGACAAAATGCCTTTCCAAGGTGCATGCTGATGCTGTAACTGACAAAATGCCTTTCCAAGGTGCATGCTGATGCTGTAACTGACAAAATGCCTTTGCACGGTGCAACTGACAAAATGATGCATGGATGTAACTGACAAAATGCCTTTCCAACTGACAAAATGCATGCTGATGCTGTAACTGACAAAATGCCTTTCCAAGGTGCATGATGCTGTAACTGACAAAATGCCTAAGGTGCACGACTGTAACTGACAAAATGCCTTTCCAAGGTGCATGCTGATGCTGTAACTAGTAAGTTGGTTATCTCTTCTTTCTTCAGTTGTGTGCTGCGCTGCATTCTGTTGTTATGTAATGTGAACGATTGGCTGAGCCTTGGATACAGCCAGTATTGCTCCAAACGCGCATCACTGTGGCGCTTTACAGCCAGCAAGAGATTGCATGGCTGTGTGCTCATTTAATACACCTGTCAGCATTGGGTTTGGCCCAAAATAACCAAATCCATTCATTTGAAGGTTATGACAGAAGAGAAGCTATGACAGAAGAGAAGTTATGACAGAAGAGAGTTAACAATCTATATATATATATATGTATGTATATGTGTGTATATATGTACATATATATATATATATATATATATATATATATATAGATTCAACTACAGTTAGCAGCTTCTCTTCTGTCATAACTTGTTGCCCCAGAGGACTAAATAAAGTAGTGCTAACCAGAGTAATGTCATACATAGAAAGAATGAATGCATTAGTGAGCATTAGTGTGCATTAGTAATTAACACCAGTAAAGTTCTGTGTTTCATTTAGGGACCGGGGAGAAAACACAATAACTCCAAAACAGTGGAAAGTGTCTTCCTGTGCCAAATGTCCAAATGTCATCAGTTTGACCAGTATGAAGGAAATGATGAAACCAGGTTCTGATTGGACTTCAGTCATGGGTGCATATTATATGTGGTTGGAATACTGTCGGCTTGCATAACAGTGTCAAAGATAACACATGACACGCCGTTCCATTTTCTCAAGAGATGCTGAAAGAAAGAAGTCATATTTCTCCACTCCTGTTCCTGATACAAAAGTAACATTTGTTGTTTCATTTTACTGGGGGAAAAAGCACAATTCTACTGGCATTAATAGGATACAGGCCTACAGACAGTGTCCATATTTCAGTTATTATTCCATTTAGCCCATGTTGATTTCAATTATACATGTTCTGTGTATTCATGGGTACAGGGATACTGGTGAGCGGGATATCAAAGGTGCATGTGTAACGGATGTGAAACGGCTAGCTAGTCAGCGGTGGTGCGTGCTAAATGGCGTTTCAATCGGTGACGTCACTTGCTCTGAGACCTTGAAGTAGTGGTTCCCTTTGCTCTGCAAAGGCCGTGGCTTTGTGGAGCGATGGGAAACAATGCTTCGTGGGTGACTGTTGTTGATGTGTGCAGAGGGTCCCTGGTTCGCGCCCTGGTATGGGCGAAGGACGGTCTAAAGTTATGCTGTTACACATGTAAACTGCTACTATCCAGAATACTGTGTGCATGTAAACATGGTCATTGTGTATGTTTAAACTGAGATGCGGTATGATGCAAAACTATTTCCTAATGTATACAATAGTCATCATCATCAACGACAACAGCAATAAAAACAACACAAACAACATCAACAACAACAATACCTTATAGAACAGATCTGTAGTACTACATTGATTGTTCTGAAGCTCTTTTATTCTCAGAACCCCAACTATTGGAATATAAATGTACAACCCTCCACGGTCCATCAAGCTGTACAGCAGCCTAAAGACTGACCACCAGGTTCAATGATAGCGCTTATCCACAATCTGTGAGGCTAAGTGACTCTCTCTCTCTCTCACACACACACACACACACACACACACTTTTCCTAACCCTAACCTTGACCCCAAAACCGAACCTTGACCCCAAAACCGAACCTTGACCCCAAAACCGAACCTTAACTCTAGCTCCTAAACATAAACCTAATTCTTATGTTAACCCTTATTCTAACCTTAACCCTAAAATCCCTAGAAATAGAATTTGACCCTGTGGGGACAAACAAAAATGTTCCTAGTTGGTCAAATTCTTGTAGATTACTATTCTTGGGGCATCTGGTTCCCACAACTATAGTTAAACATGTCCACAAACACACACACACACCTTTTATATCCTACTTATATGGACCAGGGGCCCTGATCCTAGATCAGCACTCCTACACTCTGATATACTTAATGAATACTCACCCTGATGTAACAACCAAAACACAGCTCAAAATAAATCAAAAAGTACATGACTTATGGCTAAAAACCATATTACCAAAACCAATATTTCAAGATTTCATAAAGCATACTTACAGCGTGAAGGGGAGAGGTCTTGTACAGTGAGTTAACTGACTGGTAGTGTGTGGAAACTGCTAGTAAGTGTCAGTTCTGTGGTTGATACATATTTATAGTAGTCAGAACACAAGTAGCTGATGCGGAACTGTCCTGTCCTTCCTCTTTAAGTCATTAACATGCATGAGGACCAGAACAGCATGTCAGAAAAGGGAGGTTACTGTATTTTAATAGAACATTTCTACACACCCTTGAACTTTTTCACATTTTGCTGCTTTAAAATTAAATATAAAAACAAATTAAATTAAAACAACTTCGCAACAGATATACTCAACCAACTCATCATTTTGAAAGTGAAAGAAAGTTACAGATTATTTTTCTAATTAAGAAAAAAATCAGAAACATCATAGTTGGATTAGTCTCCACCCCTCTGAGTTAATATTTAGTGGAAACCACTTTGGCAGCCATTACACATGGGAAACCTTTGAAATAAGATTCTACCACCTTTGCAAAAATCTTAGGGCAATATCTACCCATTGTTTTTATCCAAATTGCTCAAGTTTTTAACATTTGGTTGGGAATCATTGATGGACAGCAATATTCAAACCTTGTCTCTGATTTTTAAGCAAGTCAGGTGCTGAGACTAGACCACTCAGGAACACTGAACACCTCTTAGTAAGCCATTCTGGTGTGTCTTTGGCATTAACATATGTGTAATTGTAAAAAAAAATATATATATATATACATATATATACACTGCTCAAAAAAATAAAGGGAACACTTAAACAACACAATGTAACTCCAAGTCAATCACACTTCTGTGAAATCAAACTGTCCACTTAGGAAGCAACACTGATGGACAATAAATTTCACATGCTGTTGTGCAAATGGAATAGACAACAGGTGGAAATTATAGGCATTTAGCAAGACACCCCCAATAAAGGAGTGGTTCTGCAGGTGGGGACCATAGACCATTTCTCAGTTCCTATGCTTCCTGGCTGATGTTTTGGTCACTTTTGAATGCTGGCGTTGCGTTCACTCTAGTGGTAGCATGAGACGGAGTCTACTACCCACACAAGTGGCTCAGGTAGTGCAGCTCATCCAGGATGGCACATCAATGCGAGATGTGGCAAGAAGGTTTGCTGTGTCTGTCAGCGTAGTGTCCAGAACATGGAGGCGCTACCAGGAGACAGGCCAGTACATCAGGAGACGTGGAGGAGGCCGTAGGAGGGCAACAACCCAGCAGCAGGACCGCTACCACCGCCTTTGTGCAAGGAGGAGCACTGCCAGAGCCCTGCAAAATGACATCCAGCAGGCCACAAATGTGCATGTGTCTGCTTGAACGGTCAGAAACAGACTCCATGAGGGTGGTATGAGGGTCCGATGTCCACAAGTGGGGGTTGTGCTTACAGCCCAACACCGTGCAGGACGTTTGGCATTTGCCAGAGAACACCAAGATTGGCAAATTCGCCACTGGCGCTCTGTGCTCTTCACAGATGAAAGTTGGTTCACACTGAGCACATGTGACGGACGTGACAGTCTGGAGACCCCGTGGAGAACGTTCTGCTGCCTGCAACATCCTCCAGCATGAACGGTTTGGCGGTGGGTCAGTCATGGTGTGGGGTGGCATTTCTTTGGGGGGCCGCACAGCCCTCCATGTGCTCGCCAGAGGTAGCCTGACTGCCATTATGTACCGAGATGAGTTCCTCAGACCCTTGTGAGACCATATGCTGGTGTGGTTGGCCCTGGGTTCCTCCTACTGCAAGACAATGCAAGTCCTTATGTGGCTGGAGTGTGTCAGCAGTTCCTGCAAGAGGAAGGCATTGATGCTATGGACTGGCCTGCACGTTCCCCATACCTGAATCCAATTGAGCACATCTGGGACATCATGTATCGCTCCATCCACCAACGCCACGTTGCACCACAGACTGTCCAGGAGTTGGCAAATGCTTTAGTCCAGGTCTGGGAGGAGGTCCCTCAGGAGACCATCTGCCACCTCATCAGGAGCATGCCCAGGTGTTGTAGGGAGCTCATACAGGCATGTGAAGGCCACACACACTACTGAGCCTAATTTTGACTTGTTTTAAGGACATTAAACCAAAGTTGGATCAGCCTGTAGTGTGGTTTTCCACTTTGATTTTCAGTGTGACTCCAAATCCAGACCTCCATGGGTTGATAAATTTGATTTCCATTGATCATTTGTGTGTGATTTTGTTGTCAGCACATTCAACTATGTAAAGAAAAAGGTATTTAATAAGAATATTTCATTCATTCAGATCTTGGATGTGTTATTTTAGTGTTCCCTTTATTTTTTTGAGCAGTGTATATACAGTTGAAGTTGGACGTTTACATACACCTTAGCCAAATACATTTAAACTCAGTTTTTCACAATTCCTGACATTTAATCGTAGTAAAAATGCACTGTGTTAGGTCAGTTAGGATCACCACTTCATTTTAAGAATGTGAAATGTCAGTATAATAGTAGAGAGAATCATTTACTTCAACTTTTATCTCTTTCATCACATTACCAGTGGGTCAGTATTTGGTAGCATTGCCTTTAAATTGTTTAACTTGGTCAAACATTTTGGGTAGCCTTCCACAAACTTCCCACAATAAGTTGGGTGAATTTTGGCCCATTCCTCCTGAGAGAACTGGTGTAACTGATTCAGGTTGGTCGGCCTCCTTGCTCGCACACGCTTTTTCAGTTCTGCCCATGAATTTTCGATTGGATTGAGGTCAGGGCTTTGTGAATGCCACTTCAATACCTTGACTATGTTGCCCTTAAGCCATTTTGCCACAACTTTGGAAGTATGCTTTTGTCCATTTGGAAGACCCATTTGCGATCATGCTTTAACTTCCTGACTGATGTCTTGAGACGTTGCTTCAATATATCCACATACTTTTTCCTCCTCATGATGTCATCTACTTTGTGAAGTGCACCAGTCCCTCCTGCAGCAAAGCACCCCCACAACATGATGCTGCCACCCCCGTGCTCCACGGTTGGGATGGTGTTCTTCGGCTTGCAAGCCTCCCCCTTTTTCCTCCAAACATAACGATGGTCATTATGGCCAAACAATTCTATTTTTGTTTCATCAGACCAGAGGACATTTCTCCAAAAAGAACCATATTTGTCCCCATGTGCAGTTGCAAACCGTAGTCT
The DNA here is from genome assembly GCF_036934945.1 of Oncorhynchus masou masou. Taxonomy (NCBI): domain Eukaryota; kingdom Metazoa; phylum Chordata; class Actinopteri; order Salmoniformes; family Salmonidae; genus Oncorhynchus; species Oncorhynchus masou. The sequence goes on along the minus strand of NW_027009595.1, from coordinate 26,805 downwards.
GGCTTTTTATGGTAGTTTTGGACCAGTGGCTTCTTCCTTGCTGAGCGGCATTTCAGGTTATGTTGATATAGGACCCGTTTTACTGGGGATATAGATTTTTTTCTGTTCCTGTTTCCTCCAGCATCTTCACAAGGTCCTTTGCTGTTGTTCTGGGATTGATTTGCACTTTTTGCACCAAAGTACATTCATCTCTAGGAGACAGAACGTCTCTTTCCTGAGCGGCATGTTGGCTCCATGGTGTTTATACTTTCATACTATTGTTTGTACAGATGAACGTGGTACCTTCAGGCGTTTGGAAATTGCTCCCAAGGATGAACCAGTCTTGTGGATGTCTACAATCTTTTTTCTGAGGTCTTGGCTGATTTCTTTGATTTTCCCATGATGTCAAGCAAAGAGGCATTGAGTTTAAAGGATTGGCCTTGAAATACATCCACAGGTACACCTCCAATTGACTCAAATGATGTCAATTAGCCTATCAGAAGCTTCTAAAGCCATGACATAATTTTCTGGTATTTCCAAGCTATTTAAAGGCACAGTCAACTTTGTGTATGTAAACTTATGACCCACTGGAACAGTGAATTATATGTGAAATAATCTGTCTGTAAACAATTGTTGGAAAAACTACTTGTGTCATGCACTAAGTAGATGTCCTAACCAACTTGCCAAAGCTATAGTTTGTTAACAAGAAATGTTTGGAGTGGTTAAAAACGAGTTTTAATGTTTCCAACCTAAGCGTATGTAAACGTCCGACTTCAACTGTATATATGTCTCTATTCCAGGGTTAGGTTTTCAGAATACTGAGGCGGCTTGTCCTATTTTTTAAATGATGCTAAAAGTGACCCATGACCATCACTCCTTATCAGCTGTATCAAAGTGGTACTGAATGTTCCAGTGTTCTAGACTAGAGCTCCTCCTACTGGCATCTCAACATTACTGCACCCTCCAGTCCTGAAATGATGTCCTCATTCATTTGTGCATTATTATAATGCCTCTGTCATATTCTGTTACACTGTATGTTTTCCAAATGGCACCCTATGTGCCTTGGTCAAAATTATTACACTAGTAAGGGAATACGGTGCCATAACAATGTCCTCAATAATGTTGGGCTAATAACAACATAACAAACTAATGAAACAAAACACTGACTTGAAAGTCACATTTAAGCACACAAACACTGATGTCTGTAGTAGTACAACATGCCACTATATTTTTCTGTTACACTGTGTATAGCAGAGGAGGGTGTTGTGTTTTCTTTAACTTTCTTTGTACATAATGTCTCCTCCATCATTTCCTTTGAACGAAAACAGCTTTTGGACATCAGAACAGTGATCACTAACCTTGATTGGGACGAAAATGTCTACTTCAATGAGTCGGCAGCTCATTGACATTCTGCTTTCTCCGGACCAGGCCCTAATCCCTGGGACTGGAAACGGCGGAAAAGGAGAGGCAGGCGCACCGGCATGCTGATGAGACTGCTTTGGTGATCAAAAAGACCGCCGTTGCCTTTTGTTCTATTGGTGAACACAACGTCACTGGAGAACGAACTGGATGAGCTCCGTTCGAGACTATCCTATCAACGGACCTGAAAACCTGTAATATTCTATGTTTCTCAGAGTTGTGGCTGAACAGGGACATGGATATACATCTCAGTGGTTTTTCTATGCACCGTTTAATGCTAAATTGTCTAATGTTAATGAAGTTTCAAGTTCTTGCTCACCTGAGTTAAAATAACTAATGATAAGCTGCAGTCAATGCAATTTACCAAAAATAGTTTATCTATATTTTTTGTACCTGTCCATTTACCAACACAAATCGATGCTGGCATTAAAAGTGCACTCATCAAGCTGTATAGGGACATAAGCAAAAAAATGAAATGCACATTGAAAGACAGCATTTCTCATAGCCAGTAATTTTAATGTAGGGAAACTGAAATCAGTTTTACATCAATGCATACAAGGCCTTCCCTCCCCTCCCTTTGGCATATCAGACCAAATATATATATATATCCTACTTATATATCCTACCTATCAGGAAATACCAGTGATGGGCTCAATATGGAAGTGGTCCAATGAAGCAGATGCTACAGGACTTTTTCACCAGCCCAGACTGGAATATGTTCTGGGATTCATCCAATGACATTGAAGAGTTTACCACATCAGTCACCGGCTTCATTACTAAGTGTATCGTGACGTCCCCCCACAGTGACCGTACACACATACCCAGACCAGATGCAATGGATTACAGGCAACATCTGCACTGAGCTAAAGGATAGAGCTTCAGCTTTCAAGGAGAGGGACACTAATCCGTCCACCTATAAGATATCCAGTTATGACCTTCGACAAGCCATCAAACAGGCAAAGCGTCAATACAGGCAACAGCTGTTCCGGACGACTGTGTGATCTCGCTCTCCGCAGCCAATGTGAGTAAGACCTTTAAAAATATTAACATTCGCAAGGCCGCTGGTCAGATGGAACACCAGGATGTGTACTCAGAGCATGCACTGACCAGCTGGCAAGAGTCAGTCTCTCTATCCAGCAGCATACCACCCTGCATACCACTGCTGGCTTGCTTCTGAAACTAAGCAAGGTTGGTCCTGGTCAGTCCCTGGATGGGAGACCAGATCCTGCTGGAAGTGGTGTTGGAGGGCCAGTAGGAGGCACTCTTTCCTCTAGTCTAAAAAATATCCCAATCCCCAGGGCAGTGATTGGGGACACTGGCCTGTGTAGGGTGCTGGGATGTTAAACAGGTGTCCTGACTCTCTTAGGTCAAGATCCCATGGTACTTATTGTAAGAGTAGGGGTGTTAACCCTGGTGTCCTGGATAAATTCAAAATCTGGCCCTCAAACCATCACAGTCACCTAATAATCCCCAGTTTACATTTGGCTCATTCATCCCCTGTAACTATTCCCCAGGTTGTTGCTGTAAATGAGAATGTGTTCTCAGTCAACTTACCTGGTAAAATAATGGATACATTAAAATCTCTGATCTGGTCTGTAATACCAAACTTGTTTCAAGCAGACCACCATAGACCTGTGCCCAAGAAGGCCAAGGTAACCTACTTAAATGACCAGAGGTCTATGGATGACAGGAAAGTCATGTTGTGTCTATCTAGAGTAGCTTAGAGTGTGTAGATTAGAGTGATTATCTTAATCTACCGAGGTTAGCTAGCCAGCTATTTGTCGTCCTTAACGTAGGAGTCACTGCTAGCTAGCTAGCCAACAGCTAGCCAACGTCTTCCGAATTGAACTTCAACAACCCGGTCAACATTCCGCCTCACTCCACAGGTAGTATCACATTTTCATTTCACTTCATTACAGTATAACGGTTTGATTTGTTTGATCGTAGCTAGCTAGCTACTTAGCTGTCTTTGTATCTAAGACAATTGTGTAGTCTGGAGCGATTTTCTAGGTTAGCTAGCCAGCTATTGTCGTTCTTTTAACGTAACGTTACGTAATCAACACTGCTAGCTAGCCAGCTAGCCCCCGAATAGCAGCACTGTAGAAACTATTACTCTCGACGGAACGACTTGATTAGTGTAGTGTCAACAACGTAGCCACTGCCAGCTAGCCTACTCCAGCAGTACTGTATCATTTCAATCATTTTAGTCAATAAGATTCTTGCTACGTAAGCTTAACGTTCTGAACATTCGATAAGTGTAGTCCACTTGTCATTCCAATCTCCTTTGCATTAGCGTAGCCTCTTCTGTAGCCTGTCAACTATGTGTCTATCTATTCCTGTTCTCTCCTCTCTGCACAGACCATACAAACGCTCCACACCGCGTGGCCGCGGCCACCTAATCTGGTGGTACCATGCGCGCACGACCCACGTGGAGTTCCAGGTCTCCGGTAGCCTCTGGAACTGCCGATCTGCGGCCAACAAGGCAGAGTTCATCTCAGCCTATGCCTCCCTCCAGTCCTCGACTTCTTGGCACTGACGGAAACATGGATCACCACAGACAACACTGCTACTCCTACTGCTCTCTCTTCGTCCGCCCACGTGTTCTCGCACACCCCGAGAGCTTCTGGTCAGCGGGGTGGTGGCACCGGGATCCTCATCTCTCCCAAGTGGTCATTCTCTCTTTCTCCCCTTACCCATCTGTCTATCGCCTCCTTTGAATTCCATGCTGTCACAGTTACCAGCCCTTTCAAGCTTAACATCCTTATCATTTATCGCCCTCCAGGTTCCCTCGGAGAGTTCATCAATGAGCTTGATGCCTTGATAAGCTCCTTTCCTGAGGACGGCTCACCTCTCACAGTCCTGGGCGACTTTAACCTCCCCACGTCTACCTTTGACTCATTCCTCTCTGCCTCCTTCTTTCCACTCCTCTCCTCTTTTGACCTCACCCTCTCACCTTCCCCCCTACTCACAAGGCAGGCAATACGCTCGACCTCATCTTTACTAGATGCTGTTCTTCCACTAACCTCATTGCAACTCCCCTCCAAGTCTCCGACCACTACCTTGTATCCTTTTCCCTCTCGCTCTCATCCAACACTTCCCACACAGCCCCTACTCGGATGGTATCGCGCCGTCCCAACCTTCGCTCTCTCTCCCCCGCTACTCTCTCCTCTTCCATCCTATCATCTCTTCCCTCTGCTCATACCTTCTCCAACCTATCTCCCGATTCTGCCTCCTCAACCCTCCTCTCTTCCCTTTCTGCATCCTTTGACTCTCTATGTCCCCTATCCTCCAGGCCGGCTCGGTCCTCCCCTCCCGCTCCGTGGCTCGACGACTCACTGCGAGCTCACAGAACAGTGCTCCGGGCAGCCGAGCGGAAATGGAGGAAAACTCGCCTCCCTGCAGACCTGGCATCCTTTCACTCCCTCCTCTCTACATTTTCCTCCTCTGTCTCTGCTGCTAAAGCCACTTTCTTCCACTCTAAATTCCAAGCATCTGCCTCTAACCCTAGGAAGCTCTTTGCCACCTTCTCCTCCCTCCTGAATCCTCCTCCCCCCCTCCCCCCCCCTCCTCCCTCTCTGCAGATGACTTCGTCAACCATTTTGAAAAGAAGGTCGACGACATCCGATCCTCGTTTGCTAAGTCAAACGACACCGCTGGTTCTGCTCACACTGCCCTACCCTGTGCTCTGACCTCTTTCTCCCCTCTCTCTCCAGATGAAATCTCGCTTCTTGTGACGGCCGGCCGCCCAACAACCTGCCCGCTTGACCCTATCCCCTCCTCTCTTCTCCAGACCATTTCCGGAGACCTTCTCCCTTACCTCACCTCGCTCATCAACTCATCCCTGACCGCTGGCTACGTCCCTTCCGTCTTCAAGAGAGCGAGAGTTGCACCCCTTCTGAAAAAACCTACACTCGATCCCTCCGATGTCAACAACTACAGACCAGTATCCCTTCTTTCTTTTCTCTCCAAAACTCTTGAACGTGCCGTCCTTGGCCAGCTCTCCCGCTATCTCTCTCAGAATGACCTTCTTGATCCAAATCAGTCAGGTTTCAAGACTAGTCATTCAACTGAGACTGCTCTTCTGTATCACGGAGGCGCTCCGCACTGCTAAAGCTAACTCTCTCTCCTCTGCTCTCATCCTTCTAGACCTATCGGCTGCCTTCGACACTGTGAACCATCAGATCCTCCTCTCCACCCTCTCCGAGTTGGGCATCTCCGGTGCGGCCCACGCTTGGATTGCGTCCTACCTGACAGGTCGCTCCTACCAGGTGGCGTGGCGAGAATCTGTCTCCTCGCCACGCGCTCACCACTGGTGTCCCCCAGGGCTCTGTTCTAGGCCCTCTCCTATTCTCGCTATACACCAAGTCACTTGGCTCTGTCATAACCTCACATGGTCTCTCCTATCATTGCCATGCAGACGACACACAATTAATCTTCTCCTTTCCCCCTTCTGATGACCAGGTGGCGAATCGCATCTCTGCATGTCTGGCAGACATATCAGTGTGGATGACGGATCACCACCTCAAGCTGAACCTCGGCAAGACGGAGCTGCTCTTCCTCCCGGGGAAGGACTGCCCGTTCCATGATCTCGCCATCACGGTTGACAACTCCATTGTTTCCTCCTCCCAGAGCGCTAAGAACCTTGGCGTGATCCTGGACAACACCCTGTCGTTCTCAACTAACATCAAGGCGGTGGCCCGTTCCTGTAGGTTCATGCTCTACAACATCCGCAGAGTACGACCCTGCCTCACACAGGAAGCGCGCAGGTCCTAATCCAGGCACTTGTCATCTCCCGTCTGGATTACTGCAACTCGCTGTTGGCTGGGCTCCCTGCCTGTGCCATCAAACCCCTACAACTCATCCAGAACGCCGCAGCCCGTCTGGTGTTCAACCTTCCCAAGTTCTCTCACGTCACCCCCGCTCCTCCGCTCTCTCCACTGGCTTCCAGTTGAAGCTCGCATCCGCTACAAGACCATGGTGCTTGCCTACGGAGCTGTGAGGGGAACGGCACCGCAGTACCTACAGGCTCTGATCAGGCCCTACACCCAAACAAGGGCACTGCGTTCATCCACCTCTGGCCTGCTCGCCCCCTACCACTGAGGAAGTACAGTTCCCGCTCAGCCCAGTCAAAACTGTTCGCTGCTCTGGCCCCCCAATGGTGGAACAAACTCCCTCACGACGCCAGGACAGCGGAGTCAATCACCACCTTCCGGAGACACCTGAAACCCCACCTCTTCAAGGAATACCTAGGATAGGATAAAGCAATCCTTCTCACCCCCCCTTAAATGATTTTGATGCACTATTGTAAAGTGGCTGTTCCACTGATGTCAGTAGGTGTATTCACCAATTTGTAAGTCGCTCTGGATAAGAGCGTCTGCTAAATGACTTAAATGTAAATGTAATGATCTAAACCAACAACATAGTACTGGCAGTGCAGAGAAACAAGAAGTAGCTTTGTGTGAGTTCTGAGGTTGACACATTTTTTTAATAGCCTAGTCATGGCGTTAAGACACTAACATGCATGCCAGAAAAGAGTTACATTTCTTCTTTTGGGGAATGGGCCCGACATTTTTAAAAGATGCAAAATGTGACCCATTCCATCACTCATTATCAGCTGCATCAAAGTGATACTGAAAGTTCCAGTGTTCTGGACATTTTAGTAATGGCATTTTAGTAAGGAAATACAATTTTCATCTTTAGCAGGCGCTCTTATCCAGCAAGACTTACAGTTATTTAATTAATCTTAAGATAGCTTGGTGAGACAACCACATATCACAGTCATAGTAAGTAAAAAAGAAAATCAACAAAGAACTTATTAGCAAAGTTAGTGTTAGTAGGAAATGACAAGTGTTTTATTTTGTAAGTTTTCATACGTTTTTGAATGATGGGCAGGTATTCTGCTGTCCTGTCAACAGAGGAAAGCTGGTTCCACCATTTGGGTGCCAGGACAGAGAAATATTTTGACTGGGCTGAGCGGTAACTGAAGCCAACGGAGTTTATGGAGAAGTGGGGTGACATGGCAGAACTTGGGAAGGTTGAACACCAGGCAGGCTGCGGCATTTTGGATAAGTTGCAGGGGTTTGATGGCACAAGCAGGGAGCCCAGCCAACAGTGTTGCAGTAGTCCAGACGAGACATGACATGTGCCTGAATTGGGACCTGAGCCGCTTCCTGTGTGAGGAAAGGTTGTACTCTACGGATGTTGTAGAGGATGAACCTGGAGGTGCAATTCCCTGCTTTGATGTTAGCAAAGAACGACAGGGTGTTGTCAAGGGTCACGCCAAGGTTCTTTGCACACTGGGAGGGGGGGGCACCGTTGAGTTGTTGAACGTGATGGAGAGGTCTTAGAGTGGGAAGGCCTTCCCCGGGAGGAAGAGCAGTTCCGTCTTGTTGAGGTTGAGCTTGAGGTGGTGGGCCAACATCGAAGCTAAGATACCAGCCAGGCGGGCAGAGATGTGTGTTGCCACCTGGGTGTCAGAAAAGGGAATGAGAACAGAAGTAGAGTGTCATCCGCTTAGCAATGATAGGAGAGACCATATGAGGATATGCCAATTCCGACTGACTTGGGGTATACAGAAAAGAGGAGAGGGCTTAGGAATCGAGCCCTGGGGACCCCAGTAGTGAGAGCATTTGGTGCAGACACAGATTCTTTCCACTCCACCTGGTAGGAGCGGCCTGCCAGGTAGGATGTAATCCAGGAGTGTGCAGAGCTTGAGACGTCCATCCCTGGAAAGGAGAATCTGATGATTCACAGTTTCGAAGGCAGCGGATAGATCTAGGAGGATGAGAGCAGAGGAGAGAGTCAGCTTTGGCTGATATCTGAGCCTCCATGACACAGAGGAGAGCAGTCTCGGTTGAGTGTCCTGTCTTGAAGCCTGACTGGTTAGGGTCAAGAAGATTGTTCTGACAGAGTTAATGAGAGAAACAGACACTGAATCGAGACCGCGCTCAGCATGCTCAAGTGTTTTGGAAAGACAAGTAAGAAGGGATACCAATCTGTAGTTTTTTCTGTCAGAGGGGACGAGTGTTGGTTTCTTGAGGTGGGGATGCAGCCAGTGGTCAAGGATGAGTTGATGAAGGAAGTGAGGAATGGTATAATTCGTCCACAGAGAATGAGGCGGAGGAGGAGGATTAAGAAGGAGGAGGTGGCAAAGAGTTTCCTGTGGTTTTAGAGAAATAGAAAGCGGCTTCAGCAGCAGGTACAGACAAAGAAAAGGTAGAGAGGAGGGAATGAAAGGATGATAGGTCCTCCGGAAATGTATTTTCCTCCATTTCCGCTCAGCTGCCCGCAGCCCTGTTCTGTGAGCATGCAGCGAGTCACTTAGCCACAGAGCGAGAGTAGGGCCGAGACAGCTGGGAGGAAAGGGGACAGTCAAGGAATGTGGAAAGGGAGGAGAGTAGGGTTGAAGAGGCAGTCAGAAATCACGGGGAGAAGGATTTAGCAGAATGGCGAGATGATAGGATATAAGAGGAAAGAGTACAGTCATAGCCAAAAGTTTTGAGAATGACACAAATATTAATTTTGCAGTTTGCATGATGGCAATTTGCATATACTCTAGAATGTTATGAAGAGTGATCAAATGAAATGCATTTAACTTCTTCGGGCTAGGGGCAGTATTCGGAAGTTTGTATGAATGAGGTGCCCAAAGTAAACTGCCTGTTACTCAGGCCCAGAAGGTAAGATATGCATATACTATTGGATAGTGTTGGATAGAAAACACTCTAAAGATTTACAAAACTATTAATTAAAATAATGTCTGTGAGTATAACAGAACTGATAGGGCAGGCGAAAACCTGAGGAAAATCCATCCAGAATATGTTTTTTTTCCAGCTCACCATTGATTACCATGGCTGGGAATGGGAATATAAAAGGAAGACCTCCCAGATTGCAGTTCCTAGGGCTTCTGCTAGATTTCAACAATCTTTAGAAAGAGTTTAGGCCTGTTTTTTGAAAAATTAGCTAGAATTTGTCATTTTTCTAAGTGGCTCCCATTTTGGCTGTAGTGTTTGTTGCGCATTCCGGTGAGGGCGTGCATTTCGTTATTTATCTCCGGTAAAGGTCTCCGGTATCCTCTGTCTTAAATTGTATAGTTTATTTACATATTAGGGTACCTGAGGATTGATTAAGAACGTTGTTTTATATGTTTGGAAGATGTTTATTGGTATCTTACGGGATTCATTTGTATGCATTTTGAACGAGGGAAATCCTCTTTCCTTTATCTAGCTGATCTAAGGTGTTATCATTAGTCCAACAGTTGCAAACCAGAGTTTCTATTGGAAAAATGCAGGTATGTTTATCTCAATTTTGTTCCATTTAAGAAATGTTTTTCAACAGAATCGGCAGAATGAATACACCCCTGATCATTTGTAAACACAGTTCACTTTGATAGCAGCCACATGGTATTCCTTCTAGCATCTATGCGCTCTCATCCTCTCACTTTTTCCCTTCGCTTATGGACTTCAATGCACAACTGTGGCAATAAATGAGTAAACGTTGACTTGGAAGAGTTCCAGTGTTGTGTTGGATAGTCATAGCCAACTAGCTAACGTAGCGTCATTCTGTTTGAGCAGGCTAAACTAGCTAGCTGCATATGCTAGCTAAGTAAGCGAAACTTACTTTTCTTAAACTTAAATTCTGAAATCTCTCTCTCTCTCTTGCTTCTCCTTCATTTAGGAAGAAATGAATTTGTTCAAAACTGTTCAACTATTGTCTTTCTCTCTCTTTGAGTCAACTACTCGCCATATTGTATGCTGCAGTGCTAGCTAGCTGTAGCTTATGCTTTCAGTACTACATTCATTCTCTGATCCTTTGATTGGGTGGACAAAATGTCAGTTCATGCTGCAGAAGCTCTGATATGTTGGAGGACGTCCTCCGGAACTTGTCATAATTAATGTGTAAGTCTATGGAAGGGGGTGTGAACCATGATTCTCCTAGGTTTTGTATTGAAATCAGTATACCCAGAGGAGTACGGAAGCTAGCTGTCAGGCTTTTAGGTGTCACTGAACTGGTTGAATACCACCAACCCCAGACTGTCTTGTCTAATTACGCACACCTGGTTCATATTTCCCCTGATTAGTAATTTAATATATGTGCCCTCTGTTCACCACTGTGGGGTCGGTATTGTTCCCATGTCCGTTGGTCTTGTGAGCACCTGTGCTTTGTTGTTTCAGCTTTTGTGCTGCGTGTATTGTACACTTAATTCGGGTCTTGTCCCGTGTATTGTTGTGAATTTGTTATCACAGGTTTCGCCCCGTGTATTTATTAGAGGTTAAACCTCTCAATCTTGTTTGGGTTGAATCCCTGTGTTTTTGTATACGTGTTTGTTTTGGGCTTTGTCCATGTGTCTTTCAAGGCATGTTGTATATTTTGAGTGGAGTGTTAAACCCCCCCTCCATTACGGATTCCTCCGCCTGTCTCCAATCATTCCTACAACGTGACAATTACAGTGGATAGCCTCAGTATCACATGGGATGACGCTGGAGAGACGAAGGAGGTACGGGGAGTCAAACATGTAACGGGGAGTCAAACATGTAATATTGAACGAGACAGTAACAGCGTCAGCCAATTAGTAATACAGACAAAAAACAATTAATTCAGCAGCGGGGAACAGAGCAAGGGAACTGTCAAATATAGAGGAGGTAATAGCTAGGTGATAAGTGAGTCCAATTTCACTGATGCGTGTGATGAGGGAAAGCAGGTGTGCGTAATGGATGTTAGGAGTGCATGATGCAGGGCAGCCTGGCGCCCTCAAGCGCCAAGGGGGGAGAGCGGGAGCAGATGTGAAAGGGGGGGGGCAGTGGTGGAGTTGAGGGCCATAAATGAAATATGGCGGTCCAAAATATAGCAGGCCAATGAGGAGAACGATGACACCTGTGTGGTTGTGTTGACATGAAGGCCAACACTAAATACCACTTCCAGAGCATCAGGTTGGTGCATCACAGTACGATGGAACATAATTTTACAATAGTAGTAAATCATTTTACATTGATACTACTGTCTAACCCTAACCTTTCCTCCTAAGACTTCAAGTTATCACATTGGACCTTAGTGGTGAAGCTGACGTTGTATAGCTGTGTGATGACAAATCAAGGCTAGATATAGTTTCAGCTGTGTTGGATGGGATGTTGATACTAGCATTATCTAGCATGCGGTGGGCTTAAACTATAGTTTCCGCTGTGTTGGATGGGATGTTGATACTAGCATTACCTAGCATGTTGTGGTCTTGCTATAGTTTCAGCTGTGTTGGATGGGATGTTGATACTAGCATTACCTAGCATGTTGTGGTCTTGCTATAGTTTCCGCTGTGTTGGATGGGATGTTGATACTAGCATTACCTAGCATGTTGTGGTCTTGCTATAGTTTCAGCTGTGTTGGATGGGATGTTGATACTAGCATTACCTAGCATGTTGTGGTCTTGCTATAGTTTCAGCTGTGTTGGATGGGATGTTGATACTAGCATTACCTAGCATGTTGTGGTCTTGCTATAGTTTCAGCTGTGTTGGATGGGATGTTGATACTAGCATTACCTAGCATGTTGTGGTCTTGCTATGTTTCAGCTGTGTTGGATGGGATGTTGATACTAGCATTACCTAGCATGTTGTGGTCTTGCTATAGTTTCAGCTGTGTTGGATGTGATGTTGATACTAGCATTACCTAGCATGTTGTGGTCTTGCTATAGTTTCCGCTGTGTTGGATGGGATGTTGATACTAGCATTACCTAGCATGTTGTGGTCTTGCTATAGTTTCAGCTGTGTTTGAGGGGATGTTGATACTAGCATTACCTTGTATGTGGTGATCTTAACAACCACATGGCGATTAGTGTTGGTGATCACACATTCTATGTATCTTGTGGAAATGTCTGTTGTAGTTTACTTGAGACACTTACAGTATATGCGGGCGTATTCTAGTAATGTACGGGGTCTATTTCTCTTGTTATCGGGCCATAATTTATTCTTCTGTCATGGCTTACCGTCATATACCGTTAAACATTAGCCTTCAGCTCAGGTAGGCTATACTGTAGGTCTAGGGTGATTATGTAACAGTTTTCGTAGGTGGAAGAAGGCGAAGAGAACCAAGACGCAGCGTGGTACGTGTTCATGGTAAATTTAATAAAGAAACTGAACACAAGAACAAAAAAAACAACAAAGTGGAACAAACGAAACAGTTCTTTCTGGTGCAGGCACACAAAGACAGATATTTCTCAAAAATGGACAACAATAAATAGCGACCTCTGATTGGGAACCATACCAGGCCTAAACATAGAAACACAACACCTAGACATACAACATAGAATACCCACCCACATCACACCCTAACCAAACTAAAAATAGAAACATACAAACAATCTACGGTCAGGGCGTGACAGTACCCCCCCAAAGGTGTGGACTCCGGCCGCAAAACCGAAACCTAGGGTGGGTCTGGGTGGGCATCTGTTCGCCTCCGACCTCGGACTGGGGACACTTGCAGCGGGCCCCAAATAGATGGGACACTCCGGCAGCGCCGGACAGGCGGGAGACTCTGGAAGCGCTGGACTGGAGGGAGGCTCTGGAAGCGCTGGACAGGAGGGAGGCTCTGGAAGCGCTGGACAGGAGGGAGGCTCTGGAAGCGCTGGACAGGAGGGAGGCTCTGGAAGCGCTGGACAGGAGGGAGGCTCTGGAAGCGCTGGACAGGAGGGAGGCTCTGGAAGCGCTGGACAGGAGAGGCTCTGCTGGACAGGAGGGAGGCTCTGGAAGCGCTGGACAGGAGGGAGGCTCTGGAAGCGCTGGACAGGCGGGAGCACCTGGAGGGAGGAGACAGAGAGACAGTCTGGTGCGTGGGGCTGCCACAGGAGGCCTGGTGCGTGGAGGCGCAGGGGACACCGGATGGACCGGACCGTGGAGGGCTTAGGTCTCCTACCTGACTTAGCCACACTCACCATGTCTCGAAGCAATGTTTGGGGATGCCTCTCGGGCCTGCACAACCTGTCCTGAATGCTGGATGGGACTCCCTTCCAGTATCCCGGCATGTGCAAATGTATTAAAAAACGCGGAGTATTGAGGTTCTTATTCATTACTTTGTTGAGAGAACTTTGGCAGACCGTCATCTTGGGTCTGACACTGCTGGCACACCTGGGACACCGTGCGTAGGGCCATATAACCCGGGGCTGGGCCACTCGATGAGACTTGTCTTGAAGCCACTCCTGTGTTGTCTTGGCTGTGGGCTGACAGTCTTTGACCTGTTGGAAGGTGAACCTTCGCCCCAGTCTGATGTCCTGAGCTCTCCCGGAGCAGGTTTTCATCAAGGATCTCTGTGTACTTTGCTCCGTTTATCTTTGCCTCGATCCTTCCTAAACCCCCAGTCCTCGCGGCTGAAAAACATCCCACAGCATGATGCTGCCACCACCATGCTTCACCGTAGGATGGTGCCAGGTTTCCTCCAGACGTGACGCTTGGCATTCAAGGCCAAAGAGTTCAATCTTGGTTTAATCAGACCAGAGAATCTTTTTTTATCATGGTCTGAGAGACCTTTAGGTGCCTTTTGGCAAACTCCAAGAGGGCTGTCATGTGCCTTTTACTGAGGAGTGGCTTCTGTCTGGACACTCAACCATAAAGGCCTGATTGGTGGAGTGCTGCAGAGATGGTTGTCCTTCTGGAAGGTTCTCCCATCTCCACAGAGGAACTCTGGAGCTCTGTCAGTGACCATCAGGTTCTTGGTCACCTCCCTGAGATACTCCCCCGATTGCTCAGTTTGGCCGGGCGGCCAACTCTAGGAAGAGACTTGATGGTTCCAAACTTCTTCCATTTAAGAATGATGGATACCACTGTGTTCTTCGGGACCTTCAATGCTGCAGAAATGTTTTGGTACCATTCCCCAGATCTGTGCCTCAACACAATCTTTCTCTGAGCTCTATGGATAATTCCTTCGACTCGTGACTTGGATTTTGCTCTGACATACACTGTCAACTGTGTGATCATATATAGACAGATGTGTGTCTTTCCAAATCATGTCCAATCAATTCAATTCACCACAGGTGTCACAACATCCACCGAAGTCGGCTCCTCTCCCTGTCCTGGCGGCGGCGTTCGACATCACTGGTCTTCTAGCCATCACAGCTCCATTTTTCATTGTTCCATGTGTTTTGTCTTGTTTCCACGCACACCTGGTTTACATAAGTGTTCAGGCCCTTTGCTCTCCTGTTTCCATTGATCGTCCTTGAGATGTTAATTGAACTTGGAGTCCACCTGTTGTCAGGTTGTGCTCTACTGGTATAGAAGTCAGGTGCAGGAGAGCAGAGAGTTCAGACACACACTTTAATTGGCAGAAGTAACAGACGGACGCAACTGCTTCAAAAAACCTCCAGCCAAATGGCAAAAGTGAAAAGCGCGACAGTCACAATGATGCGAATGTTTAACAATTAAAAACACTTTGACTTAAACAAGTTACCCGGGAAAAACCAGCCGGGCGCATCACACAAAAAACGTAACAAAATAATTCCACACAAAGACATGGGGGGGAACAGAGGGAATATATATGTCGTGTGATTAGGGAATGTAAATAAGGTATTTCTGTATTTGTTTTTATAAATGAGAAAACATTTTGCTTCGTGAATATGGGGTATTGTGTCTAGATTATTTCATCAATTTTTCATCCATTTTAGAATGAGTCTCCAATGCAACAAAATTTGGAAAAAGTCCAGAGGTCTGAATACACTGTAAATGGTTAAACATATTTCTCTGTGGTGTTTTCTGAAACTAAGCGGAGCCAGTTCATAAAAAAACCTGAGTGCCCGTCTCAGCTGACGCATCAGCTAAGATTGCACCAATTAGAGGCTAGTGTCATTTACACTGTCGTCATAAACAGGAGACCAAGGCACAGCGTTGTAAGCGTACATAACTCTTTAATGAAAGAAAAGAACACTGAACAAAACAAACCGTAAAGCTATATGGCTAGTGCAGAACAGGCAACTAAACATAGAATTACAACTCACAAAATACCCAAGGATTATGGCTACCTAAATATGGTCCCCAATCAACAATAAACAGCTGCCTCTGATTGAGAACCAATCTAGGCAACGATAGACATATAAACTCCGAGACTAGAAAAACCCCAAGACATACAAAAACTAAACCACCCTTGTCACACCCTGACCTAACCAAAATAATAAAGAAAACAAAGATAACTAAGGTCAAGGCGTGATATACGCCTACCTTATTTGGCAGTCTATTTAGGATGACCAGGTCTGCTCACCTGCTGGGGGAGTGGTATAGTTTACTGCTACCCTGAAGGAGCAGAGCTAATGAATAGTTCAACATATTTCGACGTGAAATGTAATAAAATCTGGAAATGGCAAAATCTTATAGAAAAAGAGCAGAAGCATAATCTATTCCATTTATCATCTATATACATACTGTATTGATCATCTATACACATATTGTATTGATCATCAGGAGAACAATCTAAATTCCAGCATTCACTCAAAAGTTAAAGGTCATTGTCTGGAAAACCTAATAGATTAGAAAGCAAAATGATAGTAAGAGAATAGCATTATGAGGCCGAGCTTTGGTTTGATGCTGTAGCTCTTCAGTCCAGGTTCTGTGGTGGTTCTCTTCAGTCCAGGTTCTGTGGTGGTTCTCTTCAGTCCAGGTTCTGTGGTGGTTCTCTTCAGTCCAGGTTCTGTGGTGGTTCTCTTCAGTTGTCATAATCGGTGGGCTAAGTGCCTATTTGAGGGGCTGTGTCACTGCGAAGTCCCTCACATTCTGAAAGACACATTGAATGAGCACTTTACAAACCACTCCCTCTAACATTTTTACAGACACAGACACACAAACGGCATTATAAAATACTTACCGCCAGGGTGTCGTACTCTGGTGACCTGGTCTTCATGTTCAGAGCTGTGTACGTCTCACTGTTAGGATCAGGATGGACACTCTGTCGAGAGAGAGACAAACACAATACTGTATAAAAACACACATACATAAATGTATTTGCTTCCTGTCTGTTTCTGCTGTATTGGTATTGAAATAACTTTGGTTGTTGACATTATTACCAGTGTGTCTGCTGTGGCATCACTTCCTCCTGTGGATCTCCTGTAATGAGGAACAGAGTGAGTTCTGCTCTCTACTGACCTCTAGTGGAAGTTGATATGTTACTAATACAGTACATCTCAATGAGAGACTCACCTCTTCATATAGCAGAAGATGGTGACAAGAAGAGCTCCAGCAGTCAGGACAGCCCCCACCCCCACCACAGGAACCCAGTAAAACACAGCTGCAGGATCTTGGGTTTATAAATGCATGATGTCAGAATGTAATCTGTAAAATGACAGAGCACCAGAAATAGACAGAATGTGAGATACTTACATGTAACATTAATATGGACAGGGACAGTCTCTCTCCCTATAATGTTCAGAGCCTCACAGTAGTATCCCTCTCTGTCCTCAGAGCTGATATTATGGATGGTGTATCTCTGTCCTGATGCTTTTGGTGAGATCACGTTCTTCTTGTACCAGGTGTATTTGTCCACAGGAGGGTTGGCGTCACTGCTGCAGGTCAGAGTCACTGAACTGCCCTCCACTATTTCACCAGAGGGACTGACTGACACTGAGGTGTTCCTTGGGCCATCTGGTGGACAGTATGAACCAATACAGTGTCTTAAAACAGTGTTGTACATGAGGAACATCATGACACTTGGACTTATGATTGTATGAGTGAAATCAAATTTAAAATGTGTGAATCTCAGATCAAAAGAGAAGGACAGGCGAACTTACAATGAACATCTACATGCACAGAAGTGGAGTTGAGACGTCCATATTTATTCTCAGCCTCACAGTAATATTCTCCTCTGTCCTCAGAGATGATGTTAGTGATGCTGTAACTCTGTCCTGATGCTTTTGGTGAGGTTACGTTCTTCTTGTACCAGGTGTATTTGTCCACAGGTGGGTTGGCATCACTGCTGCAGGTCAGAGTCACTGAACTGCCCTCCACTATTTCACCAGAGGGACTGACTGACACTGAGGTGTTCCTTGGTTTATCTGATGGAAAAATGTGTCACAATACTTTCCTTTTGAGATCAGAATATATATCTGTAAAATCATAATTCAAGTAAAATAGAGTTGAAATTGGAGATTATATGCAATACTTACACAACACATTTACAGGAACAAGCTTTGATATTTTGGCTCCAACTTCATTCTCAGCCTCACAGTAATATTCTCCTCTGTCCTCAGAGCTGATATTATGGATGGTGTAGCTCTGTCCAGAATGTCTCATTGACATTTTCTTGTATGTTATCTTGTACCAAGTGTATTTGTCCACAGGTGGGTTTGCATCACTGCTGCAGGTCAGAGTCACTGAACTGCCCTCCACTATTTCACCAGAGGGACTCACTGACACTGAGGTGTTGCTTTGGCCATCTGGTAAAGATTAGGACATAAAAGGTAAGAATACACATAGTATAATGCAAGAATGTGTACTCTTACCTTGCTTGTGGGGGCCAAATAAAACCACCCGCAAGCCAAGTTTGGCCTGCAGACCACCAGTTGTGTAAATCTGGTCTATGTCATGGAAAAAGCAGGTGTTCTTAATGTTTTGTATAATCAGCATGTAGTTCTAGAATTATATCCCACATACTCACATCTGACAGTGAGAGTCTCTTCAGCAGAGGGGAGATCCTCCTGGCCATTAACAGCACAGGAGTATCTGCCTGCATCCTCACTGCTGACTGGGTCTAGGATCAGGTACTTAGTCTCGTGTCTGAACAGACGTTGTCCGTTCTTGTACCAGATGTAAGAGGGGTTGTCCTGCAGAAAGCATATGGACTCACAGAACAGACAAAGCCCCTTTCCCTCTATGATGTTGGTTGGATCCTTAATCCGCACCTGAAGACCTGGAGTAAAAAACATCATTAAAACCCTGAATCACCTGATTACAATAAACAAAGACTTTCCTACACAGAAGGTTCCTATTGTATCAATGTTAAAAAAAGACAACACCCACAGCTGCATGGTCACTGTGGCAGGAACAGGGTTAAACACTTCTGGTAACTCTCCCCAAATCCCCATGTTTTCCAGAATATTCCCAGAATCCGAACAAATTAATCCTCCAACCAGGATTTCTGGAATTTGGGGAAAGTTACCAACATGTTGCATCACCAGGCAGGAGTCACATTCACCTGTAGGTTGTGAGTGCAGTGTTACCTGTGACAGTCAGAGTTGTTCCAGGGAAGCTGTGTCCCCATCTTGATGTCTGTGTGTTGAATATGAACTTGTACTCAGCAGAGTCCTCCTCTCTCAGATCTGTGATTCTCAGGGTGGAGCGACCTCTCTCCTTCTCTCCAACATACTCCACACGACCTGCATACCCTGGGTCTGTGGTTAGGTCCTCAGGGATCAACTCATCCCTCCACCTGTCACTCTGTTTGGGACTAAACCAGAGTGTTGATGTGATCGTATCATAACCACTGTCATACGTGGAGGATATATCCACTGATGACCCCTTCAAGGCACAGACTCCCTGATGGGGGTAAGTCACACTCCAACACTTCTGACCACGGACACCTTAAACAATAACATGACAATATAGTGTTTTCTGTATTCTTTTCTCAGATCTTTCTGTGTGATGAGTGTTTCAGATGTGTAATTCCCCAACATGAATGAATGTAGCCTAATGAGGAGGAATACTGTAGTGGAATCTACACTCACACACTGCAGGAGAGTGGAGATCCTCATGGCCTTTTACAGCACAGGAATAACTGTCTGCATCACTAATGTAGTCTGAGTACTGTCTGGAGGTGTCCTCCTTTACTTTGTTTCCGTTCTTGTACCAGATGTAGGTGGGGTTGTCAGTCAGAGTACACGTGCCACAGTTCAGGGTCACCCATCTTGAAAACAGTGAAGTTGTCATCTTTACCTGAAGATCTGGAGAGAAATACAACACACCAAATACTGTTTGAATTTACTGAGTTCTCTTCTGAATAAATGATGCAAGCCAGTCCTATTACAGTCTGTACAGACCATCATCCTGACCCTTATACTGAATGAACACAACTCAAGATATGTTGAATTCAAATTACGTTAGTCTGTAGATTGATAATGCACATTTGTATCGAATCTTGGTCTAGTATTTTAACACAGTATTTATTACCTATGACAGACAGTAACTCTGTGTCATACTGCCCTCTCGGATCTGAATAAACTATTTTAGAGACAATAATGACAGTCATTCTCTCTCTCGGATCTCTGTTTCAACTACACTGAAAAAAAATATAAATACAACATGTAAAGTGTTGGTTTCATGTTTCATGAGCTGAAATAATAAATCCCAGAAATGTTCCATATGAACAAAAAGCATATTTGTCTCATGCAGCGTGACACATCTCCTTCACAGAGAGTTGATCAGGCTGTTGATTGTGGCCATACACGTGGTCTGCGGTTGTGAGGCCAGTTGGACGCACTGCCAAATTCTCTAAAACGACATTGGAGGCGGCTTATGGTAGAGAAATGAACATTAATTTCTCTGATAACAGTTCTGGTTGACATGCCTGCAGTCAGCATGTCAATTGCACACTCCCAAAACTTGAGACATCTGTGGCATTGTCTTGTGTGACAAAACTGCACAATTTATGGTGGCCTTTTATTGTCCCCAGCACAAGTTGCACCTGTGTCATAATAATGCAGTTTAATCAGGTGAGTAAAACATTTAAACGTGTTAACCCTCGCAAGGCTGCAGGCCCAGACGGCATCCCCAGCCGCGCCCTCAGAGCATGCGCAGACCAGCTGGCTGGTGTGTTTACGGACATATTCAATCAATCCCTATACCAGTCTGCTGTTCCCACATGCTTCAAGAGGGCCACCATTGTTCCTGTTCCCAAGAAAGCTAAGGTAACTGAGCTCAACGACTACCGCCCCGTAGCACTCACTTCCGTCATCATGAAGTGCTTTGAGAGACTAGTCAAGGACCATATCACCTCCACCCTACCTGACACCCTAGACCCACTCCAATTTGCTTACCGCCCAAATAGGTCCACAGACGACGCAATCTCAACCACACTGCACACTGCCCCAACTCATCTGGACAAGAGGAATACCTATGTGAGAATGCTGTTCATCGACTACAGCTCGGCATTTAACACCCTAGTACCCTCCAAGCTCGTCATCAAGCTCGAGACCCTGGGTCTCGACCCCGCCCTGTGCAACTGGGTACTGGACTTCCTGACGGGCCGCCCCCAGGTGGTGAGGGTAGGCAACAACATCTCCACCCCGCTGATCCTTAACACTGGGGCCCCACAAGGGTGCGTTCTGAGCCCTCTCCTGTACTCCCTGTTTGCCCACGACTGCGCAGCAACGCACGCCTCCAACTCAATCATCAAGTTTGCGGAAGACACAACAGTGGTAGGCTTGATTAACAACAACGACGAGACGGCCTACAGGGAGGAGGTGAGGGCCCTCGGAGTGTGGTGTCAGGACAATAACCTCACACTCAACGTCAACAAAACTAAGGCGATGATTGTGGACTTCAGGAAACAGCAGAGGGAACACCCCCCTATCCACATCGATGGAACAGTAGTGGAGAGGGTAGTAAGTTTTAAGTTCCTCGGCATACACATCACAGACAAACTGAATTGGTCCACTCACACAGACAGCATCGTGAAGAAGGAGCAGCGCCTCTTCAACCTCAGGAGGCTGAAGAAATTCGGCTTGTCACCAAAAGCACTCACAAACTTCTACAGATGCACAATCGAGAGCATCCTGGCGGGCTGTATCACCGCCTGGTACGGCAACTGCTCCTCCCTCAACCGTAAGGCTCTCCAGAGGGTAGTGAGGTCTGCACAACGGGGGCAAACTACCTGCCCTCCAGGACACCTACACCACCCGATGTTACAGGAAGGCCATAAAGATCATCAAGGACAACACCCAGCCGAGCCACTGCCTGTTCACCCTGCTATCATCCAGAAGGCGAGGTCAGTACAGGTGCATCAAAGCTGGGACCGAGAGACTGAAAAACAGCTTCTATCTCAAGGCCATCAGACTGTTAAACAGCAACCACTAACATTGAGTGGCTGCTGCCAACACACTGACTCAACTCCAGCCACTTCAATAATGGGAATTGATGGGAAAGGATGTAAAATATATCACTAGCCACTTTAAACAATGCTACCTAATATAATGTTTACATACCCTACATTAATCATCTCATATGTATACGTATATACTGTACTCTATCATCTACTGCATCCTTATGTAATACATGTATCACTAGCCACTTTAACTATGCCACTTTGTTTACATACTCATCTCATATGTATATACTGTACTCGATACCATCTACTGTATCTTGCCTATGCTGCTCTGCACCATCACTCATTCATATCTTTATGTACATATTCTTTATCCCCTT
Organism: Oncorhynchus masou masou; assembly: GCF_036934945.1. Lineage (NCBI taxonomy): Eukaryota > Metazoa > Chordata > Actinopteri > Salmoniformes > Salmonidae > Oncorhynchus > Oncorhynchus masou. Next base: position 5,035 of record NW_027009595.1, on the reverse strand, counting down.
ACACTGTGTATAAGAAATTAGTTTTCAAATTGTTAGTTAGATTACTTGTTGGTTATTACTGCATTGTCGGAACTGGAATCACAATCATTTCGCTACACTCGCATTAACATCTGCTAACCATGTGTATGTGACAAATAACATTTGATTTGATGTCACACCTGTCAAGTGGATGGGTTATCTTGGGAAAGGAGAAATTCTCACAAACCGGGATGTAAACCAATTTGTGCACATCATTTTGAATCATTTGGAACATTTCTGGGATCTTTTATTTCAGCTCATGTCTCAAGCACATTACATGTTGCATTTTGGTTCAGTATGTCCTCTTATGTGAATTACTACATTCGGTATTTTTCCATCACATACCACTACTGTGTCTGTATGACTGCCCTTAATAAGGTCATTACACTAACAGATGTGAGATGAGTGACAGATTACCTGTGACAGTCAGGGAGACAGGTGAGCCATAAAACTTGTCTCCAGATGTTATGAATCTGAACCTGAACCCAGCAGAGTCACTCAATCTCAGGTGTGTGATTCTCAGGGTACAGTCACTCTCCTTATCCCCAAGGTACTCTATATGACCCTCATACCCTGGCACTGAGCTCAGATCTTCAGCCTCCATACCAGACCATTTAGTAAACCAGAAAGCTTGTTTGATCTCATGATAACTGGGATATGTGTAAGAGCAGGATATGTCCACTGTTGACCCCTTCAAGACACAGATACTCTGATGGGTGTAAGTCACACTCCAACACTTCTGACCTGAAAGACAAGACAATATAATCCCTTTATATTACCAATACACTTATGTTCACCTGCAAGAAAACCCAAAGTCAGTCAAACAGAAGGGGGAAATACCAAAGAGTCACTAAAAAAGACCAAAATGAGACCAGTTTCTAGGAAAGGTTGTGAAAGACACTCATGGGGGTGTCCATTGAAAGTCGACTAGCAACAACAACTGGAACCAGAGACACGAGCACCCACAATATTTTAAGATAAGAAAAAAGTAAAAACCTACACCAAACGTGAAGACAGGAAGCAAACCAAAAAGTGGAGAAAAACAAAAGCAGGGAAGATAAAGAATTGTTTTTTCAGAAATCATTAAGGGAGAATCAAGTAAAGGTGTTGACTCTCCACATTTCTTAAACTTCATCATTTAAATATCACCTGGGCCAGCAAAGGTGAAATACCTTCCCACTAACCAGATGGACAGGCGAGCACATGTGTAACTAACGAGGTGATCCCATCTCGAAAGAATTAACTCAAAGAAGTCCACACTGTTGATGAAGTAGGAACACTAGTTTTTACCAGTTAAAATCATATGCTGTGAAAGTAACAAGGATGTGACTAGTCCCTCAGCTTTGTAGTTTTTTTTCATTGTTTAAAAAAGGAGTGCAATGGCGTACAAGCACAAAAACATAATGAAAGGTATCTGGCAGAATTAAATCCATCCATTGACTGCATTTTCATGAATTTGATTATATATCTTGAAGCCCATTCAACACTGCGTGGCAAAGCATACAGAACTAAAGCAGAAGTGGACGTCACATTCACAGCAAATTCAATAATGATCGTCTGACGACCTGAAACAAATGTTGTATGTAAAAGTCCACACTTACACACTGCAGGAGAGTGGAGACCCTCATGGCCTTTTACAGCACAGGAGTAACTGTCTGCATCACTAAAGGAGTCTGAGTCCAGGCTGGAAGTGTCCTCCTTTACTTTGTGTCCGTTCTTGTACCAGATGTAGGTGGGGTTGTCAGTCAGAGTACAGGTGGTGATACAGGTCAGTGTCTTACCAGTCACCTTCACCTGAAAACCTGAAGAAAAACAATATCACTGTAAATCCCTTTACTGATTTATCACTCTAATACTAATAAGGAAGATATCCTGTTATACAGACATAAACACAAACCAAGACAATTTTCCTGAACTAAATGGAATTCAACAGTTTAACTATATTGAATGTAACTGTACCCATTTATTTTACTAGGCAAGTCAGTTAAGAACAAATTCTTATTTTCAATGACGGCCTAGGAACAGTGGGTTAACTGCCTGTTCAGGGGCAGAACGACAGATTTGTACCTTGTCAGCTCAGGGATTCAAACTTGCAACCTCTCGGTTACTCGTCCAACGCTCTAACCACTAGGCTACCCTGTAACTGTACCTGTGACAGACAGAGCGGCTCCAGGTTTGCCAGTATACCTCCATTTCCCTGTCTGATCTGTAAATCTGAACATGTACGTAGCTGAGTCACTCTCTCTCAGGTCTGTGATTGTCAGGGTGTGACCATTCTCTTCATCCTCACGGTACGTCACACGTCCTTTGTAGTCTGGGTCATCCTTCAGATTAACAGGCCCAACAGCATTATACTTAGTGAACCAGTAGGTTGTTGTGACTGTATAATCACTGGGATGTGTGTAAGAGCAGAACAGATCCACTGTTGACCCCTTCAAGGTACAGATACTCTGAGTGGTGTAAGTCACACTCCAGCCATCCTGACCCAGTACCACTGAAACACAGTCACATAACACAATGGTATCAGAATTAAGCCAATTAATTGGAACACACTGATGCCTGTAGTTTGAAAAACATGTCAAGCTATGAATGAGACCATACCTATCACAGACCAGAAAAAGACCACCAACACACTTCCAGCTGTTCTCAAGGACATTGTTGCATCTCCCACCCTGTAGTCTTAAAAACATAAACAACAACTCACTCTATAGCTGGTGAATAACTCCACCTGATACATTGTATAAACTGTAAAGTATAAACTGTAAATGGGGTACTGCGGTCCGTCAAGCTGTACAGCAGCCTAGAGACTGACCACCAGGTTCAATGATAGCTCCTATCCTCTGTGAGAATAAACAGCAAGTGACACACACACACACACACACACAGAGCATCTGTAGTGAAGGCCCGTAAGGCCCATTGAGTCTGTATCAAAGTCTAAAGAGCTGGTTGTTATGGATGTAGAAAAGTTAAAACACACATCCTACACAGTATAGAGGTCAAACCTACTCTGGGGTGGCAGGGTAGCCTAGTGGTTAGAGAGTTGGACTAGTTACCGAAAGGTTGCAAGTTCATATCCCGGAGCTGACAAGGTACAAAGCTGTCGTTCTGCCCCTGAACAGGCAGTTAATCCACTGTTCCTAGGCTATCATTGAAAATAAGAATTTGTTCCTAACTGACTTGCCTAGTTAAATAAAATCCACTGTGTCATACACATTTTAAATACTTGATTTGAAAGCATCCAAACATTTCAAAAGTCCCTGTATTCATGGTACTCAAGGGTACAGAAGGCACCTCCTTCTCCAAACAGCTAGACTGCCCGCGGCTGCTGAAACTGAGCAGTACTGAGCCAGTTGATTTGACCTAGCTTTTGTCAGGTCCTCAATCTGGAGGCCACAAACTGCAGTGGCTCAGACTGCCAAATATCAGCTCCATCAGATTGCACTTCCACCTGTCCAAGCTCCACGAGGGGCTAATATTTAAGCAGCTTCTCTGTAAGGGCCTGCTCCATGTATTCATCAAATGAGCAGCCCACTTCCAAAATGAGCACCCCCCCAACAACAATATCTGGCGTATTTGGCACACAGGTAAACACATCATAATCAACATTAAACCAGCTTGCCCTTACACAATAACATTTATGCATGTGTGCTGCTGGTGAGACTACTTGCCATCAGGTCAACAAGTTGGTCATGTCTAGCAATGTACAAATCCCCCCCCCCCCCACACACACACACACACACACAGACAGACACACACAATGCTGTGTTACAATGTTTGTATGTCTTTTTTACCCTGGTTAATCATCTCATCCCTATGTAGATCAACACTCCTACACTGGGACACTTTATGAATACTGGCCCTGATGTAACAACCAAAACAGAGCTCAAAACATAACAAGTAAAATGATACATTACCCTTCAAGTATATGACTAATGACTAAAAACAAATAACCAGAAAATATATTTCAAGATATTTTCAAGAGTACTTACAGAGTGAAGTGAAGGGGAGAGGTCTTGTACAGTGAGTTAACTTACTGGTAGTGTGTGGGAACTGCTAGTAAGTGTCAGTTCTGTGGTTGATACATATTTATGTCGTCAGGACACAAGTAGCTGATGCAGAACTGTCCTTTCTTCCTCTAAGATATTAACATGCATGAGGACCAGACCAGCACATCAGAAAAGGGAAGTTACTGTATTAAAATGGGCCCTACATTTCTATAATGGTCAAAATGTCTGCAACGGCTGTCGTGGGATGAAGAAGGTGAGGACCAAGGTGCAGCGTGGTAAGTGTTCATCATTTTAATAAACTGAACACTAAATACAAAGTAACAAAAAGAGAACAACCGAAACAGCTCCATCAGGTGCAACACACACTAAACAGAAAATAACCACCCACAAACAAAAGTGGGAAAACAGGCTACCTAACTATGGTTCTCAATCAGAGACAACAATTGACAGCTGCCTCTGATTGATAACCATACTAGGCCAAACACATAGAAATATAACATAGAAAAAATAACATAGACTACCCAGCCCAACTCACACCCTGACCAACCTAACACAAAGACATAAAAAGGGAACTAAGGTCAGAACGTGACAAGTTGAGTATCTGGAGCATCAGCATTTGTGGGTTCGATTATGTGTTATTCTTATCTCTTGCTTTGGGGGGTATTTTCTTAAAACTACATTGTTGGTTAAGGGCTTTAAAGTAAGCATTTCATCGTAAGGTCAACTACACCTGTTTCAGTGCATGTGACAAATAAAATGTTATTTGATTTGATACTACTCCAAAACACAACCCACCATCACTGTGTTTCATGTTAATACTACTCCTAAACACAACCCACCATCACTGTGTGTCATGTTAATACTACTCCTAAACACAACCCACCATCACTGTGTGTCATGTTAATACTACTCCTAAACACAACCCACCATCACTGTGTCTCATGTTAATATTACTCCTAAACACAACCCACCATCACTGTCGCATGGTAATACTACTCCTATACACAACC
>NW_027009594.1:0-42937 GCF_036934945.1 Oncorhynchus masou masou | reverse complement strand
TATGAAGAACTAAATACAACCATCAGAACCATTCATACTGTCAGATCTAATATGAAGAGCTGAATAAAACCATAAGAACCATTCATACTGTCAGATCTAATATGAAGAACTGAATACAACCATAAGATCCATTCATACTGTCAGATCCAATATGAAGAACTGAATACTGAAGAGAAGAAGAGGTTGACCAGTACATATTCATGTAACTTCATTTTTCATTGGCAGATCAATAAAATTTGCTTCAATGCAGTTATCCAAACACATTCATGATCAGTAACTAAAATAATGAATCTAGTTTCAAAGACAATTAATAAACACACGTATTCATTTCATAAACTGTGTATCATTAAATAAAGTTGTAAACTAATCCCACCCAAACTAGTGGTGAAAAGTGATCATCACACCATCTCTATCTGATACATGTTAGGGGCGGAAGGTAGCCTTGTGGTTAGAGCATTGGGTCAGTAACCAAAAGGTTGCTAAATCGAATCCCGAGCTGACAAGGTAAAAATCTGTTGTTCGGCCTCTGAACAAGACAGTTAACCCACTGTTCCTAGGCCATCATTGTAAATAAGAATTTGTTCTTAACTGACTTGCCTAGTTCAATAGAGGTTCAATAAAAAAAGTGTACACTTGCTCCTTCCCACAGAATACTGCAGAGGGACAACCTGGTCTCAGAGCAAAACATATTATATATTACAAAAACATCCGTGCCACTCCATTTAGTATGGATTTCACATGACTGGGCAGGGGCTCAGCCATGGGTGGGACTTGGGAGGGCATAGGCCCACTTGGGAGCCAGGCCCGGCCAATCAGAATGAGTTTTTCCCCTGGGCTGGGCTGGGCTGGGCTGGGCTGCCGTGGTTACATGTGATCTGCAGTTGTGAGGCCGGTTGAATGTCCTGCCAAATTCTCTAAAAGGATGTTAGAGGTGGCTAATGGTAGAGATATAAATATTGAGTTCTCTGGCAACAGCTCTGGTGGACATTCCTGCAGTCATCATGAGAATTGCACATTCACTAAACTTGAGACAAGTGTGATATTATGTTGTGTGGCCTTTTATTGTCGCCCAGCACAAGGTGCACCTGTGTAATGACCATGCTGTTTTATCAGCATCTTGATATGCCACACCTGTCAGGTGGATGGATTATCTTGACAAAGGCTGAAATGCTCACTAACAGTATATATAAACAAAGTTGTGCACAACATTTGAGAGACATTAGCTTTTGGTGCTGGATCTTTTATTTCAGCTCATGAAACCAACACTTTACATGTTTAGTTTATATTGGAGGTCCAATGTAATGTAACCTAACATAGATTAGGGCCTCATTTATTTCAATTGACTGATTTCCTTATACAAACTGTAAATCTTTGAAATTGTTACGTTTAGATTGTTGTTCAGTATAATACGACATGCAGGACGTATCGTATGTTAAGAATTACAATTCGTATGTTATTTTACGCATTGCTATTCATACAACATGTTACGAACTTGTAATATGTATGATATGTTACAAATTCCAATGTGTTGTTGCTGACGTTAGCTTGGTTAGGGGTGAGGGGTTTAAGATAGAGTTAAAAGAGTTTAGGAGAAAGGGTAGCTAACATGCTGAGAAACTAACTAAAAAGTAGTAAGTAGTTGCCAAGTTGGTAATTAGCTAAAATGCTAAAGTCCTCCGTGATGAGATTCAAACACTCAACCTTTGGCATGACGTTTGAGTTACACGCCCACCCTTCCACAGAGCAGGAGTAAGGCTTCTCTCCTACTTGTAAACGTTGGTGTGTTTTTAAGCTGCCCAGTTGAAACTCTCCCTACAGACAGAGTCAGACCAGGCTGAGAGGGAAGCAGTACCACCCAGTCAATTAGCAGACTAGTGTTTGTTTTCAAAATGAGAAGAATAACAGAGGGTATTCAACACCAAGTGCAAATCTTTACAGTAGAAGCCAACAAAACACACTAAAACTGACAAGGTGCACACTGATTGGTAAAGTAAAGAGAGGCTAAAGTCTAGAACGCTATAACGCTCCCTTTCCTCTGCACAGTTCTCTCACAGTGAGAACCAATAGGATTACAATGTTCTACGCTTTCTTCATTTGATCCAATTACAACTTCTTTTATGAGATGAGAATTAAGTGATGGAGTGACTTTATTCTTAGCTGGTCAGAGAACCGATGAGGCTTTTCTCCTTAACCTCACTAGGGTAGGGGTCACTATTTTCACCTCCGGATTAAAAGCGTTCCCAAAGTAAACTGCCTGCTACTCAGGACCAGAAGCGAGGAAATGCATACAATTAGTAGAATTGGAAAGACAACACTCCAAAGTTTCTAAAACTGAAATAAATATTGTCTGTGAGTATAACAGAACTGAAAAGGCAGGCAAAAACATGAGGAAAATCCATCCAGGAAGTGCCATTATTTTGAAATGGCTGTTTTTCCAATGAAAGCCTATCCAACATTTATAGGGATAAGACCCAGATTCTGTTCCCTATGGCTAACACGAGATGTGAACAGTCATTAGACATTGTTTCAGGCTTGTATTCTGAAAAATGAGGGAGAATGACCACATTGAGTCAGTGGATAGTGGGATGTCCCCAGAGCTGGGTCCTGCAGAGAGCACCTTTCTTGTTTTTCCTTTTATATTGACGACGCTGTTGCCAGTTGAAATATTATCGATTATTTAGGCTAAAAACGACCTGAGGATTGATTATAAACATAGTTTTACATGTTTCTACAAACTTTAAGGATACTATTTGGAATTTTCGTCTGCCTCTTGTGACCGCATTTGAGCCATTGGATTACAGAACAAAATGTTCCAACAAAATGGAGGTTTCAAGATATAAAGAGGGATATTATCGAACAAAATGAACATTTATTGTGTAACTGGGAATCTTGTGAGTGCAACCATATGAAGATCATCATATTTCTGACTTTCGTGACTAGTCTACTTGGCTGGTAACTGTATGTAATGTTTTGTGTGCTGAGCGCCGTCCTCAGATAATCGCATGGTTTGCTTTCGCCTTAAAGCCTTTTTGAAATCTGACATGGCGGCTAGATTAACAACAAGTTCAGCTTTATTTTGATGTATTACACTTGTGATTTCATGAAATGTAAATATTTATAGTAATTCAATTTGAATTGGTCACTCTGCAATTTCACCGGATGTTGACCAGGTGGGACGCAACCATCCCAGGTACCCACATTTTTATTTTTTTTATTGTTTATTTTACCTTTAACCAGGCAAGTCAGTTAAGAACAAATTCTTATTTTTAATGACGGCCTAGGAACAGTGGGTTAACTGCCTGTTCAGGGGCAGAACGACAGATTAGTACCTTGTGAGAGAATCTCTCCCCACAGTCAGGGCAGTAGTAAGGCTTTTCTCCTGTATGGATACGTTGGTGTGTTTTTAAGGTATCCCGTCTGGTGAGAGAAACTCACCCCACAGTCAGAGCAGATGAAAGGCTTCTCTCCTGTGTGTGTTCTCTGATGAACTTTTAGCTCAGTTGATGTTTTGAAGCATTTTACACATTCAGAGCATGAGTAAGGCTTCTCTCCTGTATGGATACGTTGGTGTGATTTCAAGGTATCCAGTCGGGAGAAACTCTTCCCACAGTCAGAGCAGGAGTAAGGCTTCTCTCCAGTGTGTACTTGTTTGTGTGCTTTTAAGCTGCTCAGTTGAGAGAATCTCTCCCCACAGTCAGAACAGGAGTAAGGCTTTTCTCCTGTATGGATACGTTGGTGTGTTAAGGTATCCAGTCGAGAAAAACTTGCCCCACTTTCAGAGCAGGAGTAAGGCTTCTCTCCAGTATGTACTTGTTTGTGTGCTTTTAAGCTGCTCAGTTGAGAGAATCTCTCCCCACAGTCAGGGCAGTAGTAAGGCTTTTCTCCTGTATGGATACGTTGGTGTGTTTTTAAGGTATCCCGTCGAGAGAAACTCACCCCACAGTCAGAGCAGATGAAAGGCTTCTCTCCTGTGTGTGTTCTCTGGTGAAGTTTTAGCACCGTTGATGTTTTGAAGCATTTTAAACAGTCAGAACAGGAGTAAGGCTTTTCTCCTGTATGGATACGTTGGTGTGTTTTTAAGGTATCCAGTCGAGAGAAACTCACCCCACAGTCAGAGCAGGAGTAAGGCTTCTCTCCAGTATGTACTTGTTTGTGTGCTTTTAAGCTGCTCATTTGAGATAAACTTGCTCCACAGTCAGAGCAGGAGTAAGGCTTCTCCCCTGTGTGTATTTTTAGGTGTATTTTTAGCTTTGATAGAAATGGGAAAATCTCTTCACAATGTGGGCAGTGATGAGACCTCTTAGCTCTCTGATCTTCCTGCTGTTGGTCTCTGGGTGTAGAGAATGTCTCAACGTGGTATCCTGTGTGAATATCAAAAGAACCAGTCAGTTGGTGTGATATACATGTCATTCAAATGTATTTTATGAAGCCCATTTTACATCAGTAGTTTTCATAAAGTGCCTAACCACTAGGTAGCCTAGTGGTTAGAGCAACCGAAAGGTTGCAAGATCGAATCCCTGAGCTGACAAGGTAAAAATCAGTCGTTCTGCCCCTGAACAAGGCAGTTAACCTCTCTAGGGTACGTGATACGGTAGCATCCCACCTCTTCAACAGCCAGTGAAACTGCAGGGTGCCAAATTCAAAACAACAGATATCCCATAATTAAACATACATGTATTTTACACCATTTTAAAGATACACTTGTTGTAAATCCATCCACAGTCTCCGATTTCAAAAAGGCTTTACGCCGAAAGCAAATCAAACGATTATGTTAGGCGAGTGCCTATTCACAGAATAACACAGCCATTAATCCAGCCAAAGAGAGGATTCACAAAAAGCAGAAATATAGATCAAATTAATCACTAACCTTTAATGATCTTCATCAGATGACACTCATAGGACTTCATGTTCCACAATACATGCATGTTTTGTTCGGTAAAGTTCATATTTATATCCAAAAATCTGAGTTTACATTGTCGCCTTACGAGAGCCACGTCAATTTACAGGAATACTCATAATAAACATTACTAAAAGATACAACTGTTATGCAACAATTAGGATGCACTTCTCCTTAATGCAACCGCTGTGTCAGATTTCAAAAAAGCTTTACGGAAAAATTAAACCATGCAATAATCTGAGTCGGCGCTCAGAGCCCATCAAGACACAAATATAACCGCCATATTAAGCAGTCAACAAAATAAATAGCATTATAAATCTTCACTTACCTTTACTGATCTTCATCGGAATGCACTCCCAGGACTCCCACAAGAAATGTTTGTTTTGTTCGGTAATGTCCATCATTTATGTCCAAATAGTTACTTTTGTTAGTGCATTTGGTAAACAAATCCAAAGTCACGAAGCGCGTTCACTAACAGCAGACAAAATATCAAAAAGTTCCATAACAGTCAGTAGAAACATGTCAAACGATGTATTGAATCAATCTTTAGGATTTTTTTAACATAATTCTTCAATAATGTTCCAACCGGAGAATTCCTTTGTCTTCAGAAAAGCAAATGGAACTAGTGCATACTCTCATGTGAACGGGCATGGTCAGCTCGTGGCTGCTGGCAGACCTCTGACTCATTCCACTCTCCTTCAGCGCCACTTCACAGTAGAAGCATCAGACAAAGTTCTAAAGACTGTTGACATCTAGTGGAAGCCGTAGGAAGTGCAACATTACCAATATCCCAAAGTATCTTCAAAAGGAAATGAGTTGAATATAGACCAAACTCAGATTTCCCACTTCCTGGTTGGATTTTTTTCTCAGGTTTTTGACCATTAAAATAACATCCCGAGTGACCCTAAACTTTTCAACGGTAGTGTATGTATTCATTTCAGTAGGCTGAATGGGAATAAAACTATTCTAAAACTGGGTAGGAGTCAAACACTAAAAACAGTAAAAAGTTGTGAAAATTATGAGCTATATCATCCTACACTCAACATCACAAGGGTTAGTAACTATACAGACTCATTTCATAGAACTTTAAAACACTGGCAGTTTGTCTACTCCACTTCTTTAGTCTACACTCTGAACACTCCAGATAGCCCAGTGAATAAAACAAATGCTGACAATACTGTTGTCATCCATACAAGTCTTAGCAGCATGAAATAACATCTACAATGCATTCAAAAAGTATTCAGACCCCTTGACTTTTTCCACATTTTGTTACATTACAGCTTTATTCTAAAATTGATTAAATTGTTTTTTTTTCTCATCACTCTACACACAATACCCCATTATAACATCACAATACCCCATTATGACATCACAATACCCAATAATGACAAAGCAAAAATAGGTTTTTAGAAATAACTGAAACATTACATTTACGTAAGTATTCAGACCCTTTACACAATAGTTAGTTGAAGCACCTTTGGCAGCAATTACAGCCTTGAGTCTTGTTGGGTATGAAGCAAGCTTGGCACACTTGTATTTGGGGAGTTTCTCCCATTCTCCTCTGCAGATTCTCTCAAGCTCTGCCAGGTTGGATGGGGAGGGTCTCTCCAGAGATGTTTGTTCGGGTTCAAGTCCAGGCTCTGGCTGGGCCACTCAATGACATTCAGAGACTTGTACCGAAGCCACTCCCACGTTGTCTTGGCTGTGTGCTTCGTGTCGTTGTCCTGTTGGAAGTTGAACCTTCACCCCAGTCTGAGGTCCCGAGCGCTCTCAAGTAGGTTTTCATCAAGGATCTCTCTATACTTTGCTACGTTCATCTATCCCTTGATCCTGACTAGTCACCCAGTCCCTGCCGCTGAAAAACATCCCCACAGCATGCTGCTGCCACCACTCTGCTTCACTGTAGGGATGGTGCCAGGTTTGCTCCAGACATGACACTTGGCATTCAGGCCAAATAGTTCAATCTTGGTTTCATCAGACCAGAGAATTTTGTTTCTCATGGTCAGAATCCTTTAGGTGCCTATAGCCAAACTCCAAGCGGAATGTCATGTGCCTTTTACTGAGTAGTGGCTTCCGTCTGAGCACTCTACCATAAAGGCCTGATTAGTGGAGTCCTGCAGAGATGGTTGTCCTTCTGGGAGATTCTCTCATCTCCATAGAGGAACTCTGGAGCTTTGACAGAGAAGAACCATCGGGTTCTTGGCCAACTCCCTGACCAAGGCCCTTCTCCCCCATTTGCTCAGTTTGTCCGGGTGGCCAACTCTAGGAAGAGTCTTGGTGGTTCCAAACTTCTTCCATTGAAGAATGATGGAGGCCTCTGTGTTCTTGGGGACATTTAATGCAGCAGAAATGTTTTGGTACCGGTCCCCAGATGTGTGCCGACAAAATCCTGTCTCGGAGCTCTACGGACAAATCCTTCCACCTCATGACTTGGTTTTTACTTTGACATTCACTGTCAACTGTGGGATCTGACATAGACAGGTGTGTGTGCCTGTCCAAATCATGTCCAATCAATTGAATTTACCACAGGTGGACTCCAATTTGAAGAAACATCTCAAGGATCATCTCATAGCAAAGGGTCTGAAAACTTACGTAAATAAGCAATTATCATCTTTTTTTTTTACATTTGAAAGAATTTCTAAAAACCAGTTTTGGGTTTGTCATTATGGGGTATTGTGTGTAGATTGATGAGGAAAAACATGTCATCAATTTTAGAATAAGGCTGCAACGTACCAAAATGGGAGAAATGGGAAGGGGTCTGACAGTGCCCTCGGAAAGTATTCAGACCCCTTGACTTTTTCCACATTGTTATGTTCCAGCCTAATTCTATAATTAAATAAATAAAAATATCCTCAGCAATCTACACACAATACACTATAATGACAAACCGAAAACAGGTATAGAAATGTTTGCAAATGTAAAAATACAAAAAAAAACAGAGAAACAAGAGACTCAAAATTGAGTTCAGATGCTTCCTGTTTCCAATGATAATCCTTGAGATGTTTCTACAACTTGATATATACAAAATATTAAATATCCACTACTGTTCAAACGTCTGGGGTCACGTAGAAATATCCTTGTTTTGAAAGAAAAGCACATTGATTGTCCATTAAAATAACATCAAATTGTCAGAAATACAGTGAAGACATTGTTATTCTTGTAAATGACTATTGTAGCTGGAAACGGTAGATATTTTATGGAATATCTACATAGGAGTACAGAGGCCCATTATCAGCAACCATCACTCCTGTGATCCAATGGTATGTTGTGTTAGCTAATCCAAGCCATTTTAAAGGCTAATTCATCATTAGAAAACATTTCTAAATGTATGTTAGTACAGCTAAAAACTGGAAGCAATAAAACTGGCCTTCGCAACTCTGCCTAGAAGGCAAGCATCCCGGAGTCGCCTCTTCGCTGTTGACGTTGAGACTGGTGTTAATTGACCCCAAACTTTTGAAATTAACTCAGATGCATCCTGTTTCCATTGATCATCCTTGAGATGTTCCTACAAATTGATCTATAAAATATTAAATATATATGTATCACATATAAATCATCAGGATGTGGTAGTCTACTGGTTATGTTCAACTCTTCTCCAATCGTTGTTGAGATCTGATATTCTGTGCAGCAAACAAATTATAATTCAATATTGACAGTGATGATGCCATGGCCTATTTTGAAATGAGGTATGCTGAACTTGGTGATTGAGGGTATTAAACATTTTCAACGTTCTTGAGACAATGTGTGGGCAAAGGCGGGTGATACAAGTTTAAATAGTTTTTGCTTCGCTGTGAAGTCTTGAGTTGTTCAGGGATGTGTGATGTCAGAATTACAGAATTCAACCTAGCAATAGACTGGTCATAACTTATGGAGGTCTAATATATGAAGATAATTTATAGATAAAACCAGCTCTTACCATGACTAACAGTTGTCCCAATCTTCTCCTCCTCTTCTTCATCTTTAATGTTGACATTCAGCTCCAGTGTTTGACTGCAGTCTTCTAGCTTCACTGATGCCATCTCTGGATCCTGCAGTGCAAACTGGGCTCCACTGTCACAATCAGGACCCAGTGACTGTAGGTTTCTACTCAGTGTGGAAGGAAGAGTGGCAGGCTGGGATTGTCCTCACTGTTGATGTTACCGGCCTCAGACTGAATCTGAGTCGGTCTGTAGTAAAAGACAAACGGACACAAAAGTTATTTTCTTGACAGTTCTGGCACTTTATTCTGCAAAAATATTTTCTATTTTTTCATGTTCAGTTATCTCATTTCTGTAGATCAGGTAGCTAATCCTTGACAAAACATTCACTCACGTTAGACAAAGTACACATTTTAAATTGCACAACATAAGTGCACTTGATCTATAGTGGATTTCCTAAATTCACATAAATGCATAAATTACAAAAACATTTGGTACAAGATTGCAGTATGTTTCAGGCAGCACTATGTACTATTTTCCTGAATAACCTTGTCTTCTCTATATTATTTCACTCACAAAAACCAAATGTTTTTTCCCATTCACACCATATTAAGGGGTCGTACAGTGGCCAAGTCAAATTCAAGGACTTTTTCAGGTACTAATATTTATTTAATTGAAGCCCCGTATGAAAACCCTGAATTATAGATAAATATAGAAACAACTAAATGTGTCTGAATATTAGTACAATATATTAGTACACATGTATCAAGTACAAGTATGGAGCGAAAACAAGCAGGCACTTGGTCCTCCATGGAATGGGTTTGATACCTGAACCGATTCATTCGCATTAATCGACGCCATTCCATGCAGTTGGCCTCTCTCTCCAACTGGTGAAGGATAACTTCAGTTAGCTTCCCTCTATTTTGACACTTCATCACACAGCCTCATGTCGCCATTTCACCACGAGCAAACTCCAAGAAAGACGACCGAAACCGTTGAAGCCGCCATTTGACTTGCCTCGTCCAAATCATCCAGATCTCGCGAGCTTACATTAACGAAACAGTGTATGTAAACTCGCGAGAACAGGATGGTTCGGGACGAGGCTATTTACCAGCTCAAACATTTTACACTAAACCAAGAACATGTAAAAACGAACTTCAATAAATGGAATCTTTATGAAATGACTGACGAAATTATGTACATACACTCAGATACACCCAAAGTCTACCTGTGAGAATTCTCTTCGATTATAATCACAGCCGTATATATCCCCCCCCCCCCCCAAGCAGACACATCGATGGCTCTGAACGAACTTTATTTAACTCTTTACAAACTGGAAACCATTTATCCGGAGGCTGCATTCATTGTTGCTGGGGATTTTAACAAGGCTAATCTGAAAACAAGACTCCCTAAATTTTATCAGCATATCGATTCCGCAACCAGGGGCAGAAAAACCTTACTTACTCTAAAAACCTTACTTACTCTTCCGCGACGCATATAAGGCCCTGCCCCGCCCCCCTTTCGGAAAAGCTGACCACGACTCCATTTTGCTGATACCTGCCTTCAGACAAAAGCTAAAAAAAGAAGCTCCCACGCTGAGGTCTGTCCAACGCTGGTCCGACCAAGCTGACTCCACACTCCAAGACTGCTTCCATCACGTGGACTGGGACATGTTTCGTATTGCGTCAGATAACAACATTGACGAATACGCTGATTCGGTGTGCGAGTTCATTAGAACGTGCGTTGAAGATGTCGTTCCCATAGCAACGATTAAAACATTCCCTAACCAGAAACCGTGGATTGATGGCAGCATTCGCGTGAAACTGAAAGCGCGAACCACTGCTTTCAATCAGGGCAAGGTGTCTGGTAACATGACTGAATACAAACAGTGCAGCTATTCCCTCCGTAAGGCTATCAAACAAGCTAAGCGTCAGTACAGAGACAAAGTAGAATCTCAATTCAACGGCTCAGGCACAAGAGGCATGTGGCAGGGTCTACAGTCAATCACGGACTACAGGAAGAAATCCAGCCCAGTCACGGACCAGGATGTCTTGCTCCCAGGCAGACTAAATAACTTTTTTGCCCGCTTTGAGGACAATACAGTGCCACTGACACGGCCTGCAACGGAAACATGCGGTCTCTCCTTCACTGCAGCCGAGGTGAGTATAAAACATTTAAACGTGTTAACCCTCGCAAGGCTGCAGGCCCAGACGGCATCCCCAGCCACGCCCTCAGAGCATGCGCAGACCAGCTGGCTGGTGTGTTTACGGACATATTCAATCAATCCCTATACCAGTCTGCTGTTCCCACATGCTTCAAGAGGGCCACCATTGTTCCTGTTCCCAAGAAAGCTAAGGTAACTGAGCTAAACGACTACCGCCCTGTAGCACTCACTTCCGTCATCATGAAGTGCTTTGAGAGACTAGTCAAGGACCATATCACCTCCACCCTACCTGACACCCTAGACCCACTCCAATTTGCTTACCGCTCAAATAGGTCCACAGACGATGCAATCTCAACCACACTGCACATTGCCCTAACCCATCTGGACAAGAGGAATACCTATGTGAGAATGCTGTTCATCGACTACAGCTCGGCATTCAACACCATAGTACCCTCCAAGCTCGTCATCAAGCTCGAGACCCTGGGTCTCGACCCCGCCCTGTGCAACTGGGTACTGGACTTCCTGACGGGCCGCCCCAGGTGGTGAGGGTAGGTAACAACATCTCCTCCCCGCTGATCCTCAACACTGGGGCCCCACAAGGGTGCGTTCTGAGCCCTCTCCTGTACTCCCTGTTCACCCACGACTGCGTGGCCACGCAAGCCTCCAACTCAATCATCAAGTTTGCGGACGACACAACAGTGGTAGGCTTGATTACCAACAACGACGAGACGGCCTACAGGGAGGAGGTGAGGGCCCTCGGAGTGTGGTGTCAGGAAAATAACCTCACACTCAACGTCAACAAAACTAAGGAGATGATTGTGGACTTCAGGAAACAGCAGAGGGAACACCCCCCTAGCCACATCGATGGAACAGTAGTGGAGAGAGTAGCAAGTTTTAAGTTCCTCGGCATACACATCACAGACAAACTGAATTGGTCCACTCACACAGACAGCATCGTGAAGAAGGCGCAGTAGCGCCTCTTCAACCTCAGGAGGCTGAAGAAATTCGGCTTGTCACCAAAAGCACTCACAAACTTCTACAGATGCATAATCGAGAGCATCCTGGCGGGCTTTATCACCGCCTGGTACGGCAACTGCTCCGCCCTCAACCGTAAGGCTCTCCAGAGGGTAGTGAGGTCTGCACAACGCATCACCGGGGGCAAACTACCTGCCCTCCAGGACACCTACACCACCCGATGTTACAGGAAGGCCATAAAGATCATCAAGGACATCAACCACCCGAGCCACTGCCTGTTCACCCCGCTATCATCCAGAAGGCGAGGTCAGTACAAGTGCATCAAAGCTGGGACCGAGAGACTGAAAAACAGCTTCTATCTCAAGGCCATCAGACTGTTAAACAGCCACCACTAACATTGAGTGGCTGCTGCCAACACACTGACACTGACTCAACTCCAGCCAATTTAATAATGGGAATTGATGGGAATTATATAAATATATCACTAGCCACTTCAAACAATGCTACCTTATATAATGTTACTTACCCTACATTATTCATCTCATATGCATACGTATATAGTGTACTCTATATCATCGACTGCATCCTTATGTAATACATGTATCACTAGCCACTTTAACTATGCCACTTTGTTTACATACTCATCTCATATGTATATACTGTACTCGTTACCATCTACTGTATCTTGCCTATGCTGCTCTGTACCATCACTCATTCATATATCCTTATGTACATATTCTTTATCCCCTTACACTGTGTATAAGACAGTAGTTTAGGAATTGTTAGTTAGATTACTTGTTTGTTATTACTGCATTGTCGGAACTAGAAGCACAAGCATTTCGCTACACTCGCATTAACATCTGCTAACCATGTGTATGTGACAAATAAAATTTGATTTGATTTTGACTTGTAAAATCGTTTTTAATCACGTTCTTCACTCACTCGGTTAGACTTCAAAATAACACATACAATTGAAACCATTACCAGACGTGAAACGGATTTGTTACCTAGCATGTTATATATTCTTTCGACATTTGAAAGTTTAAACATGCTATTACAAACCTACAATGATACATTTGAAACGAACACAACAACTATCGACACAACAGCACAGTTCTGTCGTTTCGACCCGGAACTTCCTGTTCCCCACTTGGACAGTGCAGCAGCATCATTGGACAGTGCAGTGGCTGTTCCACTGGATGTCAGAAGGTGAATTCACCAATTTATAAGTCGCTCTGGATAAGAGCGTCTGCTAAATGACTTAAATGTAATAAATGTAATGTAATGTCATCTTCTTCTCTGGTATACTGACATTTACACAAATATAAAATGTCTGCCGCCACCTACTGTACGGTTAGTAAACTGTAGAAAAAGATACACGTCCAATGTTGAAAAGGGAAAGGGGAACAACGACGTCAAAACAAAATACAAATATAGATTAATAAAAACTTCCCACTCGTTCAGTCACAGTCCTATTCAAATCACATCCCAACACAATCTCATGGGCCTCGTAGGGAGGAACATCTTCAGTCAGTATTCCCTGCAATTGGTGGTGTAAAGTACTTAAGTACAAATATTTAAGTGCTACATCAGTAGTTTTGGGGGGTATCTGTACTTTACTTTTGATATTTTTGACAACTTCCACTTTTACTCCACTACATTCCTAAAGAAAATAATGTACTTTCAACTCCATACATTTTCCCTGACACCCAAAAGTACTCGTTACATTTTGAATGATTAGCAGGACAGGAAAACATTTAAATTTGCGCATCCCTACTGTATCTGATTTGGTGGACTCACCAAACACAAATGCTTTATTTTTTAATTATGGATGTGGTCTTAAATTCAATCTAGCATCCAAGATAACTGGTTAACATTGGCTTGCTTGCGAGCTACTTCCAGTACAAACGAGAGAACTCTGACCATTTCACTCGTCTTAGCAGAGCTGGTTAGGCTGTGTTCATGTTATCCAGAGCATTGGTGACTTTAACTGTGCTTCAGGCAACAATTTAATTACGTTTTTTTTTTTGCCGACGTTTAAGACTGAGGTTAAGGTTAGGAAAGGGGTTAGGGTTAGCTACAATGTAACAGATGTCAACAACTTGTCCCAATGCAAAAGAAACGGACACGGACCAACGGGGAGCATCAATTGGTTTAAAGTAGATATCATGAAACACTCGATATCAGAGAACGCCCCTAATTGCGTTCTGCAATTACACCTCTTTTGGATCAAGGGGCCAGGCTTCCAGTCTGTAAGCATGCTTTCCACTGTGCTCAGAGGGCATTTTCCGTAGTGCAGTTCAGCTGAAGCACGGCCCAATTCCCATTGATGGCCCAATTGCGAAGTCACGTTTTTTTTTAAACAAGACAATTTACTCATCAAGTCTGTAAACAAAACATCCATTGAATTATTCAAGTAATTGCCTAGTTAACCATTTTAGATTCATGCTGTGAGGTGGGTGAGCTTATGCCACATGCAGATGCTGAAGGGAAAACACACCTCTTGACCTGCTGTGCATAATTTAGGAGCAGCCTCGTCTCATTGACGAGGTATAACATAGTAAATATAAATCAGGGACTCTCAAAACAGTATTATGTTACGTTTTTCTGGTTACAAAAGACAGATGGTGACTTAATACATGGAATTTGTTGGTGCTGTACTGTAACAGTGAGCTGAGCCAGTTGAAAGTATTGACAACGGGATATATTGTTGGTGACTGTGTCCTCCTAAAGTGCTGTGCCCCTGTGTGCTCAGTCATTAGTTTTGTGTTTATTATTAGTTTACTTCTGGTACCCTCCTACCTGAGAGGCATGAGGCCTGTGTGGCGTTGCACTGTTAAAATCATCCCAGTGTGGAGATGAAACACCTGTGTGTTACAAAGCCACATGCTCTGTCCTCTCTGCTCTACCTAGGTGTTTTAATGTGGGTGAAACAGAGATAATACTAACACAGAGAGAACCACTGCTCTTCCTAGGTGTTTTTATGTTGGTAATACTAATACAGATAACCACTGCCCTTCCTAGTGTTTTAATGTGACTCATACAGAGAACCATTGGAAATGCATTTTCCATTATGCCTTTGTGTTTACCACTTCAGATCCTTAAATTGTAGTTTAAAGCATATACAGGGCATTATACAGGACCCCTTGACTTTTTCCACATATTTTTACAGGCTTATACAAAAATGGATTAAATGCATTTTTTACCCCTCATCAATATACACATAATGACAAAGTGAAAAAAGTTTAGAAATTTGTCAATTTATAAAAATTAATACCTTATTTGCATAAATATTCAGACTGTAACGCTCAATGAGTGAATGGGTGTGAAGTCAGGCGCAGAGAGCAAAGGATGTGGGAAAAAACACGCTTTAATGTCCAAAATCAAAGGAACAAAATAGTTATAACCAACACAGGCGTAACTATAAAAACAAAATAGTACCCTTAGGTAAAATACCAGGACAGCGAGAAAACCCAACAAAACACTAACACCTCTCACAAATACAGAAGAACAAGCCTGCACAAACAGAAGCGGGCTAAACAAACTTAAATAACCCCACCCTAACAACCAAACAATGAACAGGTGAAACCAATTAGACAAAACCAAACGAACCCGGAACAAAGGATCGGTGGCAGCTAGTAGACCGGCGACGACGACCGCCGAGTGCCACCCGAACAAGAAGAGGAGCCACCTTCAGAAAATATTTGTGACAGGCCTTGTTCTGGATATTTAAAATGCATATGCAACAGCCAATACCCCAGGACATTCCTGCTTCATCAGATAACAACCATAAGGGCAATAAAACTGGGGGTGGGGGACATACACGATCAAAAGTTCAAACACTCAACCCCCCCAGTTCAACCAGGCCCCTAGACATCAATCACCATGACTACTTCAAAGGATGCCATCTAATTTATTCTCTCTCCCCTGCCCAGTCATGTGAAATCCATAGATTATGGCTTCTTATTTAAAATGACTGATTTCCTTATACAAACTATAAATCTTTGAAATTGTTGTGTTTAAATTGTTCAGTATAACACGACTTCTAGGATGTATCATATGTTACGAATTACAATTCTTACGTTATTTTACGCATTGCTATTCATACAATATGTTACGAACTTGTAATATATAAGATATGCTAACATACTAAGTAATAGCTAAAAAGTAGTAAGTAGTTGCAAAGTTGCTGATTAGCTAAAATGCTACAGTCCTCCTTGATGAAATTCTAAACACAGCAGCCTTTGGCTAGAAGTTTGAGTTACACGCCCACCCTTCCACAGAGCAGGAGTAAGACTTCTCTCCTGTGTGTTAAGTTGCTATGGTGAGAGAAACTCACCCAAAAGTCAGAGTAGACATAAGCAGGCTTCTCTCATGCGTGTGTTCTCTGATGAACTATTAGCTCCGTTGCTGTTTTGAAGCATTTTGCACAAACAGAGCACGAGTATGGCTTCTCTCCCTTATGTATATGTTGGTGTGTGTTTAAGGTATCCAGTCAAGAGAAACTAACCCCACAGTCAGAACAGGAGTAAGGCTTTTCTCCTGTACGTGTTCTCCGGTGAACTTTTAGCTTAGTTGATGTTGTGAAGCATTTCCGCAGTCAGAGCAGTAAAAAGGCTTCTCTCCTGTGTGTGTGTTCTCTGGTGAACTTTAAGCTTATTTGATGTTTTAAAACTTTTTCCACAATCAGAGCAGGAATAAGGCTTCCCTCCTGTGTATGTTCTCTGATGAACTGTTAGCACAGTTGATGTTTTGAAGCATTTTCCACTGTCAGAGCAGGAGTATGGCTTCTCCCCTGTATGTATACGTTCATGTGATTTTAAGTTGGAAAGTTGCGAGAAACTACTTCCACAGTCAGAGCAGACGTAAGGCTTCTCTCCTGTGTGTGTTCTCTGATGAACTTTTAGCTCATTTGATGTTTTAAAACATTTTCCACAGTCAGAGCAGGAATAAGGCTTCTCTCCTGTGTGTGTTCTCTGATGAACTTTTAGCTCATTTGATGTTTTAAAACATTTTCCACAGTCAGAGCAGGAATAAGGCTTTGCTCCTGTGTGTATACGTTGGTGTGTTTTTAAGGAGCCCAGCTGAGAGAAACTCGCCCCACAGTCAGAGCAGAAGAAAGGCTTCTCTCCTGTATGTATACGTTCATGTGATTGTAAATGGGAAAGTTGAGAGAAACGAGTTCCACAGTTAGAGCAGAAGTAAGGCTTCTCTCCTGTGTGTGTTCTCTGGTGAACTTTTAGCTCATTTGATGTTTTAAAATGTTTTCCACAGTCAGAGCAGGAGTATGGCTTCTCCCCTGTGTGTGTTCTCTGATGAACTTTTAGATGAGTTGATGTTGTGAAGTATTTTCCACAGTCAGAGCAGACGTAAGGCTTCTCTCCTGTATGTATACGTTCATGTGTTTTTAAGATGGAAAATTTAGAGAAACTAGTTCCACACTCAGAGCAGTAATACGGCTTGTCTCCTGTGTGTGTTCTCTGATGAACTTTTAGCTCAGTTGATGTTTTGAAGCATTTTCCACAGTCAGAGCAGAAGTAAGGCTTCTCACCAGTGTGTATAAGTTTGTGTGTTTTTAAGGTGCCCAGATGAGAGAAACTCGCCCCACAGTCAGAGCAGAAGTAAGGCTTCTCTACAGTGTGAGTCTTCTGATGAACCTTTAGCTCATTTGATGTTTTAAAACGTTTTCCACAGTCAGAGCAGGAATAAGGCTTCTCTCCTGTGTGTGTTCTCTGATGAACTTTTAGATGAGTTGATGATGTGAAGCATTTTCCACAGTCAGAGCAGACGTAAGGCTTCTCTCCTGTGTGTATACGTTGGTGTGTTTTTAAGGTGCTCAGCTGAGAGAAACTCGCCCCACAGTCAGAGCAAAAGAAAGGCTTCTCTCCTGTATGTACACGTTCGTGTGATTTTAAGTGGGAAAGCTGAGAGAAACTAGTTCCACAGTCAGGGCAGGAGTAAGGCTTCTCTCCTGTGTGTGTTTTCTGGTGAACTTTTAGCTCATTTGATGTTTTGAAACATTTTCCACAGTCAGAGCAGGAGTAAGGCTTCTCTCCTGTGTGTATTTTTAGGTGTATTTTTAGCTTTGATAGAAATGGGAAAATCTCTTCACAATGTGGGCAGTGATGAGAACTCTTAGCTCTCTGATCTTCCTGCTGTTGCTCTCTGGATGTGGAGAATGTCTCAACATGGTATCCTGTGTGAACATCAGAAAAAACAGTCAGTTGGTGTGATATACATGTTAATCAAATGTATTTTATGAAGCACTTTTTACATCAGTAGTAGTCACAAAGTGCTTAACCTGTCTGGTTCAAATCCCATAATTCAAATTATTTTACACCATTTTAAAGATAAACTTCTTGTAAATCCAGTCACAGTGTTCGATTTCAAATAGGCTTTACGGCGAAAGCACACCAAACGATTATGTTAGGTCAGCACCGAGGCACAGAAAACCATACAGCCATTTTCCAGCCAAGGAGAGGTCTCATAACAGTCAGAAATAGCGATTAAATTAATCACTAACCTTTGATGATCTTCATCAGATGGCACTCACAGGACTTCATGTTACACAATAAATGTGTGTTTTGTTCGATAAAGTTAATCTTTATGTCCAAAAACCTCATTTGAAATTGGTGTGTTGTGTTCAGAAATGCATTGTCTCAAACAAACATCCGATGAAAGTAAAGAGAGCCACATCAAAAAACAGAAATACTCATCATAAACATTGATAAAAGATACAAGTGTTAAACATACAAAAACAGATACACTTCTCCTTAATGCAACCGCTATGTCAGATTTCAAAAAGGCTTTACGGCGAAAGCACACACTGCGATTATGTTAGTTCAGTGACTAGACACAGAAACCCATACAGCCATTTTCCAACCAAGGAGAGCTTCACAAAAGTCAGAAATAGCATTAAAATTAATCACTTACCTTTGATGATCTTCATCTGGTGGCACTCCCAGGTCTCCATGTTAGACAACAAATGTTTGTTTTCTTCGATAAAGTTCATCTTTATGTCCAAATACCTCCGTTTTGTTGGTGCGTTTAGTTCAGAAATCCAAAGGCACAATAAGCACTCTCGAAAAGTCAAAAAACACAATAAAAGATAGTAGAAACATGTCAAACGATGTTTAAAATCAATCTAAGGTTGCTTTTGTCATAAATAATCAATAATATTTCAACCGGACAAAAGCTTTGTCAATGGAAAAAGGTAAACAAGAAATGCAATATTTCAACCGGACAAAAGCTTTGTCAATGGAAAAAGGTAAACAAGAAATGCGCGCTCCCGATCACGTGCCTGGCTCATGGATGGAAATTTCCATTGTCCTCTCATTGAAAGCGGTGTATCTCCCTCATTTTTCAGAGTAAAACCCTCAAACAATGCCTAAAGACTGGTCACATGTTGAGGAAGACAGATTTCCACAGGGTCCTAAGTCTTTGTATGGTGGATAGGCCTTCAATGGAAAAACAGCCTTTCAAAATAATAGTACTTCCTGGTTGGATTTTCCTCGGTTTTTCACCTGCCATATCAGTACTGTCATACTCAGACATTATTTTAACAGTGTTTTCTATCCAAATCGTCTAAATATATGCATATCCTAGCTTATGGGCCCGAGTAGCAGGCAGTTTAATTTAGGCACGCTTTTCATCCAAAATTCCAAATGCTGCACCCTACCCTAGTGAAGTTAACTTCTTTGGGGTAGGGGGCAGTATTGGGTAGCTTGTATGAAAAATGTGCCCAAATTAAGCTGCCTGCTACTCAGCCGAAAAAACTAGAATATGCATATAAATAGAACATTTGGATAGAAAACACTCTGACGTTTCTAAAACTGTTTGAATGATGTCTGTGAGTATAACAGAACTCATATGGCAGGTAAAATCCTGAGAAGAAAATCCTACCAGGAATTGGGAAATCTGAGGTTTGTAGTTATTCAACTCAGCTCCTATTGAAGATGCCGTGTGATGTTAGTTATTTTTCACTTCCCAAGGCTTCCACTAGATGTCAACAGTATTTAGAACCTGTTTTGAGGATTCTACTCTAAAGGAGGGGCTCATAAGGGCTCTATGAGTGAGTGGTCTGGCAGAGTGCCACAGCCTCAGTCTGGCGCGCTCACATGAAAGGTAGCTACGTTCCACTTCATTTGTACAGACAAAGGAATTGTCCGGTTGGAACATTAATGAAGATTTATGTTAAAAACGCCCTAAAGATTGATTCTAAACATTGTTTGACATGTTGCTATGGACTCTAACAAAACTTTTTTTGACTTTTCGTCGTAAACTAGTGAACGCGCTTGGTGAGTTTAGATTGTGTACTGAACGCACCAACAAAAGGAGCTATTTTGAAATAAATGATGTACATTATCAAACAGAACAAGCTCTTATTGTGGACCTGGGATTCCTGGGAGTGCATTCTGATGAAGATCATCAAAGGTAAGTGAATTTTTATAATGTTATTCTGACATCTCTCGACTCCAACATGGCGGACATTTGTTTGGCTTGATTTTGTTGTCTGAGCGCCGTACTCAGATTATGCTTTTTTGGTAAAGTTTTTTTGAAATCGGACACAGCGGTTGCATTAAGGAGAAGTGTATCTATAATTCCGTGCATAATTCTTGTTTTTTCAACAACATTTATTATGAGCATTCCTGTAATTGATGTGGCTTTCTGCAAAAATCACCGGATGTTGTGGAACTACTGAACGTAACGCTCCTATGTAAACTCAGATTTTTGGATATAAATATGAACTTTACTGAACAAAACATACATGTATTTTGTAACATGATGTCCTAGGAGTGTCATCTGATGAAGATCATCAAAGGTAGGTGATTAATTTTATCGATATTTCTGCTTTTTGTGACTCCACTCTTTGGTTGGAAAATTGCTGAATGCTTTCTGTGACTTGGCTCTGACCTAACACAACGATATGTTCTGCTTTCGCCGAAAAGCGTTTTTGAAATCGGTCACTGTGGTTGGATTAACGACAATTGTATCTTTAAAATGATGTAAAATACTTGTATGTTTGAGGAATATTAATTATGGGATTTCTGTTGTTTTGAATTTGGCGCCCTGCAGTTTCACTTGCAGTTGAAAGGTGGGACGCTCGCGTACCAAACGGTCCCAGAGAGGTTAACAGAAACCCAGCCTAAAATCCCCAAAGAGCAAGCAATGCAGATGTAGAATCACAGTGGCCACAAAAAAACTCCCTAGAAAGCAGGAACCTAGGAAGAAACCGAGAGACGAACCAGGCTCAGAGTGGTGACCAGTCCTCTTCTGGCCATACCGGGTGACAGGTAGCCTAGTGGTTAGAGCAACCGAAAGGTTGCAAGATCGAATCCCCGAGCTGACAAGGTAAAAATCTGCCGTTCTGCCCCTGAACAAGACAGTTAACCCAATGTTCCTAGGCCATCATTGAAAATAAGAATTTGTTCTTAACTGACTTGCCTATGTCCAAACGCTAGCACGACACCTACGACAACATCCGGTGAAATTGCAGTGCGAAATTCAAAATACAAAAATCGGAATACTAAACATTCATGAAAATAGAAGTGTCTTACATAATTTAAAAGCTTCTTATCAATCCAACTGCGTTGTCCAATATTTCAGTTTTTGATTTGTTAAAAAAGTTTGAAATATCCAATAAATGTCGTTCCACTTCATGATTGTGTCCCACTTGTTGTTGATTCTTCACAAAAAATACAGTTTTATATCTATATGTTTGAAGCCTGAAATGTGGCAAAAGGTTGCAAAGTTCAAGGGGGCCGAATACTTTCGCAAGGCACTGTATATGTATCAGATATAAATCATCAGGATGTGGTAGTCTACTGGTTATGTTCAACACTTCTCCAATCGTTGTTGAGATCTGATATTCTGTGCAGCAAACAAATCATAATTCAATATTGATAGTGATGATGCCATGGCCTATTTAGAAATGAGGTATGCCGAACTTGGTGATTGAGGGTATTAAACATTTTCAACGTTCCTGAGACAATGTGTGGGCAAAGGCAGGCGTGACAAGTTTAAATAGTTTTTGCTTCACTGTGAAGTCTTGAGTTGTTCAGGGATGTGTGATGTCAGAATTACAGAATTCAACCTAGCAATAGACTGGTCATAACTTATAGAGGTCTAATATATGAAGATAACTTATAGATAGAACCAGCTCTTACCATGACAAGCAGTTGTCCTAATCTTCTCCTCTTCTTCTTCATCTTTAATGTTGACATTCAGCTCCAGTGTTTGACTGCAGTCTTCCAGCTTCACTGATGCCATCTCTGGACCTTGCAGTGCAAACTGGGCTCCACTGTCACAATCAGGACCCAGTGACTGTAGGTTTCTACTCAGTGTGGAAGGAGAGTGGCAGGCTGGGTTTGTCCTCACTGTTGATGCTACCGGCCTCAGACTTAATCTGAGTCGGTCTGTAGTAATAAAGACAAACGGACAGAAGAGTTATTTTCTTGACAGTTCTGGCACTTTACTCTGTAAAAATATTTTCTATTTTTTCTTGATCAATTATCTAATTTCAGTAGATCAGGTAGCTAATCCCTGACAAAATATTAATTCACATCAGACAAAGTACACATTTTAAATTGCACAACATAAATGCATTTAATCTATCGTAGATTTCCTAAATCCCACATAAATCCCAATGAACTTCTACCACACCCTCCCCTTCCCCAAAAACCCTCCCACACCCCCCAATAAACTTTATCAAGAGAACCCTTTCTGCGTTTGCAAACATTGGGGTTTATATCATGCTGAGAGAACCCACCCCCAGGTTATCCAGTTCATCAAAAACCATACCGACAGTAACATCTGTTACCCCCAACAACTCTGCTGCAGTTTACAAGATAACTTTCAACCTGGTATTTTTCGCTTTACACAATCCAAGATGTTGATAAGCTTACCAATGAATGCTATGAAGTACATTTTATTCACAATTAAAGCATCCTTTGTCACAGCACATTTATGGACGCAAGATTTCTGAACAGGCCTCGAAACCATGTCAGGAATAGTAGAAAGACCAGTTCTGACAGTAGGTCCTCTTACTACGGGACCAGCCATGGAAGCTCCATCAGTCTGACAGTAGGTCCTCTTACTACAGGACCAACCATGGAAGCTCCATCAGTCTGACAGTAGGTCCTCTTACTACAGGACCAGCCATGGAAGCTCCATCAGTCTGACAGTAGGTCCTCTTACTACGGGACCAGCCATGGAAGCTCCATCAGTCTGACAGTAGGTCCTCTTACTACGGGACCAGCCATGGAAGCTCCATCAGTCTGACAGTAGGTCCTCTTACTACGGGACCAGCCATGGAAGCTCCATCAGTCTGCACTATACTTCCACCAGTCTGTCTTACAGCCTCTGCATATGGTACATCATGACGGATTCTATATCTCTGAGCATCTCTCTGCACCTGGCATCCACCAAATGCTGCTCATTGTCCTTCACACAATTGCAACACTGAACTGTCACATTGCTCCAACATTCAGCGTAATCAAGTTCCCCACAACACTTAGCACATATTTTCACTCAACAGCTACATGTCCCATTCTTTGGCATTTAAAAACATTGATGATTCACTGTTGCTGTTCCAGTTTCAACTGTTCTGCCTGCTGTCATGGAACCCTGACCTGTTCACCAGACGTGCTACCTGTCCTAGACCTGCTGTTTCCAACTCTCTAGAGACAGCAGGAACAGAAGAGAAACTCACAATGATCAGCAATGAAAAGCCAACTGACATTTACTCCTGAGGTGCTGACCTGTTGCACCCTCGACAACCAATGTGATTATTATTATTTGCCCTCTTGGTCATCTATGAATATCTCTATCCAGTACAGCCAGAAGAGGACTGGCCACCTCTCAAAGCCTGGTTCCTCTCGAGGTTTCTTCCTTGGTTCTGGCCTTTCTAGGGAGTTTTTCCAAGCCACTGTGCTTCAACACCTGCATTGCTTGCTGTTTGTTGTTTTAGGCTGCGTTTCTGGACAGCACTTTGACTTCTTTAAACCCTCTTTCCTACTGATCAACCTTTAGGCTTCAACCACTCTTGTCTCCCTTCACATGTTCTTTAACAATATCATCCATGGACATAGATATTGGGACCTCAGAGATTATTACTCCCTTCAATTTCGCATCAGCTCCAGTCATAGCTTCGTCCCATTATGATTTTCCAATTGAAGAATCTTCCCTTGCTGAACCTGACTTGCACAAGATATTAACAATCTACCATTTTCACTTGCTTATTTCACCTTTATTTCACCAGGTAGGTTAGTTCAGAACAAGTTCTCATTTACACGGATGCGGACTAGTTTAACTTCACCTCTTTATGGCCTTGGTTAATCAGGGTGTAAATGAGACCCTGTGGTCTCCTCAAACACATCCCAACTTTTCACATTATTACTCGAGCTCCCTACCTTGGACCTCTGGAGTTACTATAATACATGCGCCTCTGAGTCCAGTATCATTATCTCTGTTCTTCCTATGTCTTTCCACTACAGAATATTCATATACTAGGCCCTCATCCTCCTGCTCCATGTCATCAGAACTGTCCCCCACATTGATCGCATTCCAGCACAGCTGTTGCTTCTCAAACTCTCCATTTCCATTGTTTCATTGGTGCAAAACTCATTCCATTGAGGGCCAATTCTCAGCAGGTGTTCGTTTTTTCCTTTCAATTAAAACATAGACAATCAGATGAGGGGAGTCCCTTTCTAAATAGTGACCTACATTAATTAATCAAGTACAAGGGTGGAGCGAAAACCCGCAGACACTTGGACCTCCGTGGAATGAGTTTGATACGTGAACCGATTCATTGCATTAATCGACGCCATTCCATGCAGTTGGCCTCTCTCTCCAAATAGTGAAGGATAACTTCAGTTAGCTTCCCTCTATTTTGACACTTCATCACGCAGCCTCATGTCGCCATTTCACCACGAGCAAACTCCTGGAAAGACGACCGAAACCGTTGAAGCCGCCATTTGACTTGCATCGTCTGAACCATCTTGATCTCGCGATTTTACGTGAACGAAACAGGGTATGTAAACTCGCGAGAACAGGATGGTTCGGACGAGGCTATTTACCAGCTCATAAACAGCATTTTACACAAAACCAAGAACATGTAAAAACGAACTCAAATAAGTGGAATCTTTATGAAATGACTTTAACGAAAATATGTACATAGACTCAGACAAACCCAAAGTCTAGTTATGTGACTTGTAAAATCGTTTTTAATCACGTTCTTCACTCACTCGGGTAGACTCCAAAATAACACATACAATTAAAACCATTACCAGGCGTGAAACGGATTTGTTACCTGGCATGTTATATATTCTTTCGACGTTAGAAAGTTTAAACATGCTATTACATACCTACAATGATTCATTTGAAACGGACACAACCACTATCGACAAAACAGCACAGTTCCGTCGATTCGACCCGGAACTTCCTGTTCCCCACTACGACAGTGCATCAGCGTCATCTTCTTTTCTGGTATACTGACATTTACACAAATATAACGTGTCTGCCGCCATCTACTGTAAGGTTAGTAAACTGTAGAAGAAAATACATTTCCTTTGCCGAAAAGGGGAGGGGGAACAACGACATCAAAACCAAATACATAAATAGATAAATAACAACATCCCACTCGTTCAGTCACAGTCCTATTCAAATCACATCCCTACACAATCTCATGGGCCTCGTAGGGAGGAACATCTTCATTCAGTATTCCCTGCATTCAGTGATGTGTACGTTACATAAGTACAAATATTTTAAGTAATTTTGGGTGTCAGGGAAAATGTATGGAGTTTTGGGGGTATCTGTACTTTACTTTTGATATTTTTGACAACTTCTACTTTTACTCCACTACATTCATAAAGAAAAATAATGTACTTTCAACTCCATACATTTTCCCTGACACCCAAAAGTACTCGTTAGATTTTGAATGATTAGCATGACAGGACAATTGTTCAATTCGCGCATCCCTACTGCATCTGATCTGTTGGACTCACTAAACACAAATACTTTGTTAGTAAATTATGGATGTGATCTTAAATTCAATCTGGAGTGCCAGAGTGCGCTTGGTCGTTCGTAAATTCCGAGCGTTGTCAGACTGTCAGTTCGTATCGCTCTCGGAGTGTTCAGAGCCACACTGGACGCTCTGGCGGAGGAGGAGGGTTGATTCAAGCGTTCTGACCTCACAACGGCAGTCAAGCATCCAAGATAACTGGTTAACATTGGCTGGCTTGCTAGCTACTTCCAGTACAAAAACTCTGACCATTTTACTCGCCTTAGCAGAGCTGGTTAGGCTGCGTTCATGTTATCCAGAGCATTGGTGACTTTAACTGTGCTTCAGGCAACAATTTAATTACGCTTTATTTGCCGACGTTTCCTGTCACCGGTCGTATTCACGGCTTGTTAAGCTTTGGTGGTTGATCAATTATTCTGTCCTCTGGCACTCAGAACAGAGTGCTCTAAAATCGGAGTATATAGCCAGAACGAATTTAGAAACGCACCCTGAGTGTTGGAGTGTGCCCTTGACTATCCAAACATTTAAATTTCAAGAAAATCGTTTGCTTAATATAATGGCTTTGAAATTATTTATACTTTTACCTTTGATACTTATGTATATGTAACAGTATAACTTTAGACTGTCCCCTCGCACATACTCGGGCGTAAACTCGGGACCCTCTGCACACATCAACAACAACAGTCACCCACGAAGCATCGTAGCGTCTTTACCCATCGCCCCACAAAAGCAGCGGCCCTTGCAGAGCAAGGGGAACTACAACTTCAAGGTCTCAGAGCAAGTGACGTCACCAATTGAACCGCTGTTTTGCGCGCACCACCGCTGACGAGATAGCTATTTCACATCCGTTACATACAGTGGCATGCCGTGGGCCTGGGGCCTGGGCCTTCAGTGAGGTCCTACACAGTCCCACCCGAATTAATCCACCTCTTATTACCATCATTATGATGTCATGGCTCTAGACACTATACATTTAGACAGAAAAACAGTATAACCAAGCTGTGCGTCACCTTGAAATTGACATTTTTATTCAGAGAATTGCAGGGGAAGAGTGCAATACAGTACAGTTCATCTAATAGGCAAGAACATAGTCGAGTGCAACAGAGTTACATTAATATTCTTCTTCTATCCATTTCTGGTCCACAAACTTTGAGCTTTAAGTCCCAAAAAAATACACTTCCTGTTTAACCAAAAACATAACACAATCAATGAGTCTTTTCAATATTTTCCTATTTTTCTTCACCTTTTCATTGTGCAGCTCCATTGCCCTGCGCATTTGTTCGTTGAGCTGTAGATCCACTCGGGTGTCTCCAAAAGTTTTCAAAAGCCCCATTGCTTGTAAGTGCCGAGCCGTACTTTGGTGTCTCTTTGCTGCCTTGGTTAGTCAACTCAAGTTTGCAAAGCCAGTGTGGCTCCAAACACCAACTCGATCACTTGCAAATAATAGGCATTCCCAGCAGTACAGTTTGCAGTGCTTCTCGGTGCCTGTGAGCCATTAATAGCGCTCGTAGTTGGAACTTTGAAAGTGGCGAACAAACCCCTTTCCCGCCTGTGACAGGCTTTGTCGCGTCGGCGTCGGGCAACCTCTCCTTGCAATGTCTAACTTTTCTTGAAAAGTTTGTCTTGAGAATGGCGTTATAATTATATCCTCGACCAGATCGATATCTTCTCCTCCTTCCGCAATTGTGGATTGAAAAAACAGCTTAGTATTACGCAAATTAATTTGTTTATCAAATTGCGTTTCCAGTGCCCATAGGACTTGCCTTTCAATATTGGTGATCCAATCAAAAGACGTGCACGCACTACTCCTGCGAGCTGGCTCATGTGTAACACTGCTATGTAACACTGCACGAACAATTCATATTTACTATCGGTATACTTCAACTGGTAAACGACATTATGAATCTCAACATGCTGCGGGTGCATACGCTGCCAGAGCTTCCAACAGCACCAATCTCTCTTTAACCTATTTCCCGCGCCTCCCAGTAGGAGAACTACTGTAGTTTCTTGATGTGGATGTTCCCTGAAAAATAAAAATTGATACATGACATTGGTCAGTTTCGGTGTTGTGAAACTGATGGAGACTATTTGTAAAAAAAAATATATATATATTTATTTAACTAGGCACAAAGCATATATAACAGGTTATGATAATTAAAGTGGCAGGTTAGGATATTTAAGGTGGCTGGTTAGGTGAATAAGCATGGCAGGTGAGGAGACTGAGGTTAACGTTAGGAAAAGGGTTTGCGGTCTGCAATTACACCCTTCTCGGATCAAGGGGCCAGGCTTCCAGTCGATAAGCATGTTTTCCAAATGCTCAGAGGGCATATTCGGTACTGCAGTTCAGCTGAAGCACGGCTCACTTCCCATTGAATTCCCATAGCAAAGTAAATAAAAATACAATTATATATAATATTTTATCATCAAGTTTGTAAATAAAACATCCATTGAATTATTCAAGTAATTGCCTTAGAGTCAGATTTTTTCTCATCACTCACAGCCAAAGATAACTATTTTAGATTCATGATTTGAGGTGGGTGAGTTTATGTCACATGCAGATGCTGAAGGGAAAACACACCTATTGATCTGTGTGTTAAAATGTAGGTCAAGGAGCAGCCTCGTCTCATAGACCAGATGTAACATAGTAAATATAAATCCAAGACTCTCAAAATAGTGTGATATGTTACATTATGGTTCCATAAGACAGATGGTTACTTAATAAATGGAATTTGGTGGTGCTGTACTGTAACAGAGAGCTGAGCCAGTTGAAAGTATTGACGCCAGGGATATATTGTTGGTGACTGTGTGCTCCTGAAGTGCTGTGGCCCTGTGTGCTCCTTCATTAGTTTTGTGTTTTTTATTGTTTTACTTCTGGTACCCTCCTACCTGAGAGGCATGAGGCCTGGGTGGCATTACACTGTTAAAATCATCCCAGTGTGGAGATGAAACACCTGTGTGCTGCAAAGCTCCATGCTCTGTCCTCTCTGCTCTACCTAGGTGTTTTAATGTTGGTAATACTAATATAGAGATAATACTAATAGAGATAACCACTGCTCTACCAAGATGTGTTACAAAGCCACATGCTCTGTCCTCTCTGCTCTACCTAGTTGTTTTAAATGTGGATAATACTAATACAGAGATAACCATTGGACATGCATTTTCCATTATGCCATTGTGTTTACCACTTCAGAACCTTACATCTGTAGTTTGAATCATATACAGGGCATTATTCAAGACCCCTTGACTTTTCCCACATTTGTTTTACGTTACAGCCTTATTTGAAAATGGATTAAATTCATTTTTCCCTCGTCAATATAAACACAATACCTCATAATGATAAACCGAAAACAGGTTTTTAGAAATTTTAGCACATTTATACAAATTAATACCTTATTTGGTAAGTATTCAGACCCTTTGCCCTGAGCCTCGAAAGTGAGCTCAAGTGCATCCTGTTTCCATTGATAATCCTTGAGATGTTTCTACAACTTGACTGGAGTCCACGTGGTAATTTCAAATGATTGGACATGATTGGAAAAGGATCACACCTGTCAATATAAGGTCCCACAGTTGACAGTGCATGTCAGAGCAAAAACCAAGCAACGAGGTTGAAGAAATTGTCTGTCGAGCTTCGAGACAGGTTTGTGGTGAGGAACAAATCTGGAGAAGAGTATCAAAATATTTCTCAAATCTCTGTTGAATGGGCTCCCTGCTTGTGCCGTAAACTCCTGCCTCACATTGGGGGCAAACCTTTTAAGGGCTCCTGAGTGGCGCAGCGGTCTAAGGCACCTCATCTCAGTGCAAGAGACATCACTACAGTCCCTGGTTCAAATCCTCGCTGAATCACATCTGGCCATGATTGGGAGTCCCATAGGGAATCGCACAATTGGCCCAGCATCGGTCGGGATTGGCTGGGATAGGCCTTCTTTGTAAATAAGAATTTGTTCTTAACTGACTTACCTAGTTAAATAAAATAAAAAAGTGGATGCATGCCAGCAAAGCCACGAAACAATACATTAATTGCACTATAACAGTGAGAAACGGTGCCCACAAACTATTAGGACCCAACAATTTACCACTGCTTCACCTGGCTATCAGCAGAGCCTTGTCTGGCAACGAAACAGTTCATTCAGCCTAATTTACTGTCTTTTAAAGTAACATGGCTGACTTACTTAAACAAATGTGGTTTCTCCTGACATTTGAGATGTACAAACTATGGCATAAGGAGACGACAAGCAGATAAGATGCAATCCGTAATTTTGATTAATACATTAATGAGTGAGCAAGGATGGACATAGTCAATATAACTATTTGTTCAGCACTTTTGAAATGTACAGCAACAGAATTCAGAACATGGGCCGTTCTTACAGTGTTCTCCTTGTACGCCAAGTCAGAACCGTTGGATAAATTAAGGAGCATATAAGCAGACAATGAAAACTCTTACAATATTCAATGATTACATTTCTCAAAAACATGTTATAGGCTTCATGTCAACCACCAAGTCAGAACAGTAGGCAAAATTAAGAGGTGAAACAAGACCAAAATATTAGGGTGAGGCACATGGGTTTATTTTGTAATCAAACTTCATCAAAGTCTGGCATTCTCTGGATTTATGGTGCTTCAAGACAACTGGGAACTCAGGAAAAAATGATGACGTCAGTGATCTTCAGGTCGTAGCTGTAGAAAGAGGCCCGAGTTCCCAATTTAGAATTCCGAGTTGGATGAAAGTTCAAAATGTATTTTCCCAGTCGTAGCTTGCTATTCCCTGAGTTCCCAGTTGTCTTGAACTCACTCAAGTCAGATTTTTCAGTACCGAGGTAAGTTGTTTTGCACACGTCACAAATCAAGCTTCATTGACAGCACGGCCAATGTTGAATGTTTACAATTTTAAACTAGGAAAAAGGCCCCTTAATCTTAGACTTGGGACCACACAGCAACTCCACTGAATAGTAGACTAATGATTGCTTTGCAATGCTTGCAGTTAGCCACTGATTCCTTCCAAACCACTCATTGTTGAATTTGCAATTTGATGTTTATGTCCAACGGCCAATGAGCACCGATACGTTTTATCTATAATTTCTCATTATTTCTCTTCATATGACAAAGATTAAAAAGGATTTGCCAGTAGATTGTCGACTTGATTCATGATGATGACTGCTAGCTCAGATTTTGAAAGTATTATGTTGACATGATCAGTCCAATCAAAGCGACTGTAGATATCATATGATTTGATGTTATTTTATCTGTGGACAATGACCTTGAGCCTTCTTGGATGGGCACTTCAAATGTAACTCTCTCGCAGCACCCAAAGGGCTTGAATTTTCAAGTTCTACCCGAAGACTTGGCAGTGACGGATTGTCACCATGAATGACAGAACACTGAG
This sequence comes from Oncorhynchus masou masou, assembly GCF_036934945.1. NCBI lineage: Eukaryota > Metazoa > Chordata > Actinopteri > Salmoniformes > Salmonidae > Oncorhynchus > Oncorhynchus masou. The sequence continues at coordinate 11,584 of NW_027009594.1, read as the reverse complement.
CCAATCATGGCGCAAAGCTCCATATTTTCTGCTGGCTTGCCCCACCTCCACTGAAGGCTGAAGACCTGCATTTTGGAGCTGCCTTACTCAAGAATACAAAAAAAGACCATGTTTGTATGCAGCTTTATTAATAACTCAATTATATGTTTTTATACATTGTTTGTAAACAAATCATTTATTTCACACTGTTTTATCGCTAAAGCTGTGGGGCTCAAAACAGGTGGCTCACCTGCCCTGAATGATGGGTCTCCACTGAACTTATCTAGAACACTGCAGTCCATCTGGGTGTTTAACCTTCCCAAGTTCCCCCATGTCACCATGCTCCTCTGTAAATTCCACTGGCTTCCAGTCGAAGCTCACATCCACTACAAGACAATGGTGTTTACTTACGGTGCAGCAAGAGGAACTGCTCCATCTCTACCTTCAGGCTCAAACCCTGGATCCCAACCCGAGCACTCAGTTCTGCCACCTCTGGTCTCAAGGCCGTCCCACTGTTACAGGAGGTCAAGCTCCATCTCAGCCCAGTCAAAGCACTTCTCTGTCCTGGCACCCCAACGGTGGCAACAGCTTCCCTCTGATGCCAGTGAAGCAGAGTCTCTGCCCATCTGCCCGAAATGGTCTGAAACACCTACGTCTTTAAAGAGTACTCCCCCCCCCAAAAAAAATACAAATAATAATATTAATAATAATAATGTGACACTGACTAATTGAGGAGAAATGTGTTCACTGTGATATGTGGTTGTCTCACCTGGCTATCTTAAGATGAATGTACTTAATGTGCTGGTGACATCACAGGGTCAGAGAGAACTCCTGACTGTAGTCATACGAAAACACTCCAGGCACTCAGCCCATAAGAACCATTCATACTGTCAGATCTAATATGAAGAGCTGAATAAAACCATAATAACCATTCATACTGTCAGATCTAATATGAAGAACTGAATACTAAAGAGAAGAAGAGGTTGACCAGTACATATTCATGTAACTTTATTTTTCATTGGCAGATCAATAAAGTTTGCTTCAATGCAGTTATCCAAGCACATTCATGATCAGTAACTAAAATAACGAATCTAGTTTTAAAGACAATTAATAAACAAACATTAATTTCATAAACTGTGTATCATCAAATAAAGTTGTAAAACACCCCCCCCCCAAACTAGTGGTGAAAAGTGATCATCACACCATCTCTATCAGATACATGTGAGGGGCGGAAGGAAGCCTAGTGGTTAGAGCATTGGGTCAGAAACCAAAAGGTTGCTAAATCGAATCCCCGAGCTGACAAGGTAAAAATCTGTTGTTCTGCCTCTGAACAAGGCAGTTAACCCACTGTTCCAAGGCCATCATTGTAAATAAGAATTTGTTCTTAACTGTGTGGCATAGGCCCACTTGGGAGCCAGGCCCGGCCAATCAGAATGAGTTTTTTCCCTCAAAAGGTCTTGATTACAGATAGAAATACTACTCAGCCCCTCCTCCCCACCACCTCAGACAATCCTGCAGGTGAAGAGATCCTGGGCTGCCGTGGTTACATGTGATCTGCATTTGTGAGGCCTGTTGGATGTCCTGTTAAATTCTCTAAAAGGATGTTAGAGGTGGCTAATGGTAGAGATATAAATATTGAGTTCTCTAGCAACAGCTCTGGTGGACATTTCTGCAGTCATCATGAGAATTGCACATTCCCTATTGTGTTGTGTGGCCTTTTATTGTCCCCCAGCACAAGGTGCACCTGTGTAATGACCATGCTGTTTTATCAGCATCTTGATATGCCACACCTGTCAGGTGGATGGATTATCTTGACAAAGGCTGAAATGCTCACTAACAGTATATATAAACAAAGTTGTGCACAACATTTGAGAGACATTAGCTTTTTGTGCTGGATCTTTTTATTTCAGCTCATGAAACCAACACTTTACATGTTTAGTTTATATTGGAGGTCCAATGTAATGTAACCTAACATAGATTAGGGCCTAATTTATTTCAATTGACTGATTTCCTTATACAAACTGTAAATATTTGAAATTGTTACGTTTAGATTGTTGTTTAGTACAATACAACTTGAAGGACGTATCGTATGTTAAGAATTACAATTCGTATGTTATTTTACGCATTGCTATTCATACAACATGTTACGAACTTGTAATATGTATGATATGTTACGAATTCCAATTTGTTGTTGCTGACGTTAGCTTGGTTAGGGGTGAGGGGTTTAAGATGGAGTTAAATGGGTTTAGTAGAAAGGGTAGCTAACATGCTAAGTAATAGCTAAAAAGTAGTAAGTAGTTGCCAAGTTGGTAATTAGCTAAAATGCTAAAGTCCTCCATGATGCGATTCAAACACTCAACCTTTGGCATGACGTTTGAGTTACACGCCCACCCTTCCACAGAGCAGGAGTAAGGCTTCTCTCCTACGTGTAAACGTCGGTGTGTTTTTAAGCTGCCCAGTTGAAACTCTCCCTACAGACAGAGTCAGACCAAGCTGAGAGGGAAGCAGTACCACCCAGTCAATTAGCAGACTAGTGTTTGTTTTCAAAATGAGAAGAATAACAGAGGGTATTCAACACCAAGTGCAAATCTTCACAGTAGAAGCCAACAAAACACACAAAAACTGACAAGGTGAACACTGATTGGTAAAGTAAAGAGAGGCTAAAATTCTATAACGCTCCCTTTCCTCTGCACAGTTCTCTCAAAGTGAGAACCAATAGGATTACAGTGTTCTACGCTTTCTTCATTTGATCCAATTACAACTTCTTTTATGAGATGAGAATTAAGTGATGGAGTGACTTTATTTTTAGCTGGTCAGAGAACCAATGAGGCTTTTCTCCTTGACCTCACTAGGCTAGGGGTCACTATTTTCCCCTCCGGATTAAAAGCGTTCCCAAAGTAAACTGCCTGCTACTCAGGACCAGAAGCTAGGAAATGCATACAATTAGTAGAATTGGAAAGACAACACTCCAAAGTTTCTAAAAACTGTTAAAATATTGTCTGTGAGTATAACAGAACTGAAAAGGCAGGCAAAAACATGAGGAAAATCCATCCAGGAAGTGCCATTATTTTGAAATGGCTGTTTTTCCAATGAAAGCCTATCCACCATTTAAAGGGATAAGACCCAGATTCCGTTCCCTATGGCTAACACTAGATGTGAACAGTCTTTAGACATTATTTCAGGCTTGTATTCTGAAAAATGAGGGAGAATGACCACATTGAGTCAGTGTATAGTGGGATGTCCCCAGAGCTGGGTCCTGCAGAGCGCATCTTTCTTGTTTTTCTTTTATATTGACGACGCTGTTGCCAGTTGAAATATTATCGATTATTCAGGCTAAAAACAACCTGAGGATTGATTATAAACATTGTTAAAACATGTTTCTACAAACTTTACGGATACTATTTGGAATTTGTCTGCCTCTTGTGACCGCATTTGAGCCATTGGATTACAGAACAAAATGTGCCAACAAAATGGAGGTTTCAAAATATGAAGAGGGACTTTATCTAACAAAATGAACATTAATTGTGTAACTGGGAGTGTTGTGAGTGCAACCATATGAAGATCATGATATTTCTGACTTTCGTGACTAGTCTACTTGGCTGGTAACTGTATGTAATGTTATGTGTGCTGAGCGCCAACCTCAGAAAATCGCATGGTTTGCTTTCTCCTTAAAGCCTTTTTGAAATCTGACATGGCTGCGAGATTAACAACAAGTTAAGCTTTATTTTCATGTATTACACTTGTGATTTCATGAAATGTAAATATTTATAGTAATTAAATTTGAATTGGTCACTCTGCAATTTCACAGGATGTTGACCAGGGGGGACGCAACCATCCCAGGTACCCACATGAAGTTAATGTATACGTTGGTGTGTTTTTAAGTTGCTCTGGTGAGAGAAACTCTTCCCACAGTCAGAGCAGAAGTAAGGCTTCTCTCATGTATGTATAAGTTCATGTGATTTCAAGGTACCCGATCAGGAGAAACGTTTTCCACAGAAAGAGCAGTAGTAAGGCTTCTCTCCTGTATGTATACGTTCATGTGATTTCAAGGTACCCGATAGGGAGAAACTCTTCCCACAATCAGAGCAGGAGTAAGGTTTCTCTCCTGTATGTATTAGTTGGTGTGCTTTTAAGTTGGTATTTTGAGAGAATCTCTCCCCACAGTCAGGGCAGTAGTAATGCTTCTCTCCTGTATGGATACGTTAGTGTGTTTTTAAGGTATCCAGTCGAGAGAAACTAACCCCACAGTCAGAGCAGACGTAAGGCTTCTCTCCCATGTGTGTTCTCTGGTGAACTTTTAGCTCATTTGATGTTTTAAAACGTTTTCCACAGTCAGAGCAGGAGTATGTCTTCTCCCCTGTGTGTGTTCTCTGATGAACATTTAGATGAGTTGATGTTGTCAGGTATTTTCCAGTCAGAGCAGACGTAAGGCTTCTGTCCTGTGTGTATAAGTTGGTGTGTTTTTAAGGTGCCCAGCTGAGAGAAACTCGCCCCACAGTCAGAGCAGACGTAAGGCTTCTCTCCTGTGTGTGTTCTCTGGTGAACTTTTAGATATGTTGATGTTTTGAAGCATTTTCCACAGTCAGAGCAGAAGTAAGGCTTCTCACCAGTGTGTATAAGTTGGTGTGTATTTAAGTTGCTCTGGCGAGAGAAACTCTTCCCACAGTCAGAGCAGGAGTAAGGCTTCTCTCCTGTATGTATTAGTTGGTGTGCTTTTAAGTTGGTCTTTTGAGAGAATCTCTCCCCACAGTCAGGGCAGTAGTAAGGTTTTTCTCCTGTATGGATACGTTGGTGTGCTTTTAAGTTATCCAGTCGAGAGAAACTCACCCCACAGTCAGAGCAGATGTAAGGCTTCTCTCCTGTGTGTGTTCTCTGGTGAACTTTTAGCTCAGTTGATGTTTTGAAGCATTTTCCACAGTCAGAGCAGAAGTAAGGCTTCTCACCAGTGTGTATAAGTTGGTGTGTTTTTAAGGTGCCCAGATGAGAGAAACTCGCCCCACAGTCAGAGCAGACGTAAGGCTTCTCTCCTGTGTGTATAAGTTGGTGTGTTTTTAAGGTGCCCAGCTGAGAGAAACTCGCCCCACAGTCAGAGCAGACGTAAGGCTTCTCTCCTGTGTGTGTTCTCTGGTGAACTTTTAGATATGTTGATGTTGTGAAGCATTTTCCACAGTCAGAGCAGACGTAAGGCTTCTCTCCTGTGTGTATTCTCTGGTGAACTTTTAGCTCATATAATGTTTTAAAACATTTCCCACAGTCAGAGCAAGAGTATGGCTTCTCCCCTGTATGTATACGTTCATGTGATTTTAAGTGGGAAAGCTGAGAGAAACTAGTTCCACAGTCAGGGCAGAAGAAAGGCTTCTCTCCTGTGTGTGTTGTCTGATGACGTTTTAGCTCATTTGATGTTTTAAAACATTTTCCACAGTCAGAGCACGAATAAGGCTTCGCTCCTGTGTGTATACGTCGGTGTGTTTTTAAGGTGCCCAGCTGAGAGAAACTCGCCCCACAGTCAGAGCAGAAGAAAGGCTTCTCTCCTGTATGTATACGTTCATGTGATTTTAAGTGGGAAAGCTGAGAGAAACGAGTTCCACAGTCAGGGCAGAAGAAAGGCTTCTCTCCTGTGTGTGTTCTCTGGTGACGTTTTAGCACGGTTGATGTTTTGAAGCATTTTCCACAGTCAGAGCAGGAGTAAGGCTTCTCTCCTGTGTGTATTTTTAGGTGTATTTTTAGCTTTGATAGAAATGGGAAAATCTCTTCACAATGTGGGCAGTGATGAGACCTCTTAGCTCTCTGATCTTCCTGCTGTTGCTCTCTGGATGTGGAGAATGTCTCAACATGGTATCCTGTGTGAACATCAGAAAAAAACAGTCAGTTGGTGTGATATACATGTTAATCAAATGTATTTTATGAAGCACTTTTTACATCAGTAGTTTTCACAAATTGCTTAACCCGTCTGGTTCAAATCCCATAATTAAAATTATTTTACACCATTTTAAAGATAAATCCAGCCACAGTGTTTGATTTCAAATAGGCTTTACGGCGAAAGCACACCAAACGATTATGTTAGGTCAGCACCTAGTCACAGAAAACCATACAGTCATTTTCCAGCCAAGGAGAGGTCTCATAAAAGTCAGAAATAGCAATTAAATTAATCACTAACCTTTGATGATCTTCATCAGATGGCACTCACAGGACTTCATGTTACACAATAAATGTGTGTTTTGTTCGATAAGGTTAATCTTTATGTCCAAAAACCTCATTTGAAATTGGTGTGTTGTGTTTAGAAATGCATTGTCTCAAACAAACATCCGATGAAAGTAAAGAGAGCCACATCAAAAAACAGAAATACTCATCATAAACATTGATAAAAGATACAAGTGTTAAACATACAAATACAGATAAACTTCTCATTTATGCAACCGCTGTGTCAGATTTCAAAAAGGCTTTACGGCGAAAGCACACTCTGCGATTATGTTAGTTCAGCGACGAGACACAGAAACCCAATGTTTAAAGTCAATCTTTACGTTGCTTTTGTCATAAATAATCAATAATATTTCAACCGGACAAAAGCTTCGTCAATGGAAAAAGGTAAACAAGAAATGCGCGCTCCCGATCACGTGCCTGGCTCATGGATGGAAATTTCCACTGTCCTCTCATTGAAAGCGGTGTATCTCCCTCATTTTTCAGAGTCAAAGCCTGAAACAATGCCTAAAGACTGGTCACGTGTTGAGGAAGCCATAGAGATCTGAAACAATGCCTAAAGACTGGTCACATGTTGAGGAAGACAGATTTCCACTGGGTCCTAAGTCTTTGTATGGTGGATAGGCTATCAATGGAAAAACAGCCTTTCAAAATAATAGTATTTCCTGGTTGGATTTTCCTCTGGCTTTCGCTTGCCATATCAGTTCTGTTATACTCAGACATTATTTTAAGTGTTTTCTATCCAAATCGACTAATTATATGCATATCCTAGCTTATGGGCCCGAGTAGCAGGCAGTTTAATTTGGGCACGCTTTTCATCCAAAATTCCAAATGCTGCCCCCTACCCTAGTGAAGTTAACTGCTTTGGGGTAGGGGGCAGTATTGAGTAGCTTGTATGAAAAACGTGCCCAAATTAAGCTGCCTGCTACTCAGCCGAAAAAGCTAGAATATGCATATAAGTAGAACATTTGGATAGAAAACACTCTGACGTTTCTAAAACTGTTTGAATGATGTCTGTGAGTATAACAGAACTCATATGGCAGGTAAAATCCTGAGAAAAAAATCCTACCAGGAAGTGGGAAATCTGAGGTTTGTAGTTATTCAACTCAGCTCCTATTGAAGATACCGTGTGATGTTAGTTATTTTTCACTTCCCAAGGCTTCCACTAAATGTCAACAGTATTTAGAACCTGTTTTGAGGATTCTACTCTAAAGGAGGGGCTCATAAGGGCTCTATGAGTGAGTGGTCTGGCAGAGTGCCACAGCCTCAGTCTGGCGCGCTCACATGAAAGGTAGCTCCGTTCCACTTCATTTGTACAGACAAAGAAATTGTCCGGTTGGAACAGTAATGAAGATTTATGTTAAAAACGCCCTTAAGATTGATTCTAAACATCGTTTGACATGTTGCTATGGACTGTAACTGAACTTTTTTGACTTTTCGTCTGAAACTAGTGAACGCGCTTGGTGAGTTTAGATTGTGTACTGAACGGGCCAACAAAAGGAGCTATTTTGAAATAAATTATGTACATTATCAAACAGAACAAGCACTTATTGTGGACCTGGGATTCCTGGGAGTGCATTCTGATGAAGATCATCAAAGGTAAGTGAATATTTATCATGTTATTCTGACATCTCTCAACTCCAACATGGCAGACATTTGTTTGGCTTGATTTTGTTGTCTGAGCGCCGTACTCAGATTATGCTTTTTTGGTAAAGTTTTTTTTAAATCGGACACAGCGGTTGCATTAAGGAGAAGTGTATCTATAATTCTGTGCATAATTCTTGTATTTTCATCAACATTTATTAAGAGCATTTCCGTAATTGACGTGGCTTTCTGCAAAAATCACCGGATGTTGTGGAACTACTGAACGTAACGCTCCTATGTAAACTCAGATCCACTCTTTGGTTGGAAAATGGCTGAATGCTTTCTGTGACTTGGCTCTGACCTAACATAACGATATGTTCTGCTTTCGCCAAAAAGCGTTTTTGAAATCGGACACTGTGGTTGGATTAACGACAATTGTATCTTTAAAATGGTGTAAAATATTTGTATGTTTGAGGAATATTAATTATGGGATTTCTGTTGTTTTGAATTTGGCGCCCTGCAGTGTCACTGGCAGTTGAAAGATGGGACGCTCGCGTCCCAAACGGTCCCAGAGAGGTTAACAGAAACCCAGCATAAAATCCCCAAAGAGCAAGCAATGCAGATGTAGAAGCACAGTGGCCACAAAAAAAAACTCCCTAGAAAGCAGGAACCTAGGAAGAAACCGAGAGAGGAACCAGGCTCAGAGTGGTGACCAGTCCTCTTCTGGCCATACCGGGTGACAGGTAGCCTAGTGGTTAGAGCAACCGAAAGGTTGCAATATCGAATCCCCGAGCGGACAAGGTAAAAATCTGTCGTACTGCCCCTGAACAAGGCAGTTAACCCAATGTTCCTAGGCCATCATTGAAAATAAGAATTTGGTCTTAACTGACTTGCCTATTTCCAAACGCTCGCAGGACACCTACGACAACATCCGGTGAAATTGCAGAGCGCGAAATTCAAAATACAAAAATCGGAATATTAAACATTCATGAAAATAGAAGTGTCTTACATCATTTAAAAGCTTCTTGTTAATCCAACTGTGTTGTCAGATTTGAAAAAGGCTTTACAGAGAAAGCATACCATGCGATTATCTGAGGACAGCTCCCCACGTCAAAATACTTTTTCAACCAGCACAGGCGTCACAAAATCACAGACAGCAATTTAATAAATCACTTACCTTTGAAGATCTTCTGATGCAATCCCAAGGGTCCCAGCTACACAATGAATGGTCGTTTTGTTCGATAATATCCTTCATTATATCCCAAAAATGTCAGTTTAGATGGCGCACTTGATTCAGTAAGTCACTCCTTCAACATGCACACAAACGAATCCAAAAAGTTACCGTTAAGTTCGTCCAAATAGGTCAAACAATGTTTCTAATTAACCCTCAGGTATTCTAATATCTAAATAAACAACATTTAAGACAGAGACTAGTGTTTAATAGCGAAGATAAATAACGAAGAGAGCACTCTCGTTGATGCGCGCAACATAACTACTTTTCTATAGGGGGACACCTTGGAAAAACTACAAATACTTGTTAATTTCTAAAAAACAAGCCTGAAACCCTTTCTGAAGACTGTTGACATCTAGTGGAAGCCATAGGAACTGCAATCTGGGTCCTATCTATTTGTGTATCCCATAGGCAAGCACTTAAAAAACCTGTGACCTAAAAAAATAAATGTTCCAGATGGATTTTCCTCAGGTTTTCACCTGGCAAATCAGTTCTGTTATAGTCACAGACATTATTTTAACAGTTTTAGAAACTTCAGTGTTTTCTATCCAAAGCTATCAAGTATATGCATATCCTAGGTTCTGGGCAGTTTACAGGCACTTTACTTTGAGCACGTCAGTCAACCAAAAGGAAGTAAAATAAAAGGTTACATTTTTATTTATTTATTAATTAATACACTACCATTAGTGGTGAAATAAATTACTAAATTCTAAAGTTACAAATGTGCTTGTTTTTGAAAGAAACAAATGACCCAGATACTCAACTAGTCTAAAAAAGGTCAGTTTTATTGCTTCTTTTATCAGCACCACAGTTTTCAGCTGTGTTAACATAATTACAAAAGGGTTTTGTAATGATCAATTCGCCTTTTAAAATGATAAACTTGGATTAGCTAAAACAAAATGCATTTGGATCACAGGAGTGATGGTTGCTGATAATGGGCCTCTGTACACCTATGTAGATATTCCATTTAAAAAAATAATCTGTTTCCAGCTACAAGTCATTTACAACATTAACAACGTCTACACTGTATTAATGGTCAATTTGATGTTATTTTAAAGGACATTTTTTGTTTACTTTTCTTTCAAAAACAAGGACATTTCTAAGTGACCCAAAATGTTTCAACGGTAGTGTATATATTCATTTCAGTAGACTGTATGGGAATGGGAATAAATGGGATTAAAACTATTATAAAACTGAGTAGCAGTCAAAAACTACAAAGAGTCAAAAGTTGTGAAAATGATGAGCTATATCATCCTCCACTCAATATCACCAGGGTTAGAAACTACACAGACTCATTTCATAGAACTTTAAACACTGGCAGTTTGTCTACTCCACTTCCTTAGTCGACTCTCTGATCACTCCAGATGGCCCAGTGAATAAAACAAATGCTGGAAATACTGGTATCATCCATACAAGTGTCAGTAGCATGAAATAAGATCGACAATGCGTTTGAAAAGTATTCAGACCCCTTGATTTTTCCCACGTCTTGTCACATTACAGCCTTATGCTAAAATTGATTGAATCGTTTTTTTCTTCTTCTCATCAATCTACAAACAATACCCCATAATGGCATCACAATACCCCATAATGACATCACAATACACCATAATGACATCACAATACACCATAATGACATCACAATACCCCATAATGACAAAGCAAAAACAGGTTTCTAGAAATAACTGAAATATTACATTTACGTAAGTATTCAGACCCTTTACACCATAGTTAGTTCAAGCACCTCTGCTAGCGATTACAGCCTTGAGTCTTGTTGGGTATGAAGCTACAAGCTTGAAACACTTGTATTTGGGAAGTTTCTCCCATTCTTCTCTGCAGATCCTCCCAAGCTCTGCCTAGTTGGATGGGGAAAGCTATTTTCAGGTCTCTCCAGAGATGTTTGATCGGGTTCAAGTCCGGGCTCTGGCTGGGCCACTCAATGACATTCAGAGACTTGTACCGAAGCCACTCCCATGTTGTATTGGCTGTATGTTTAGGGTCATTGTCCTGTTGGAAGGTGAACCTTCACCCCAGTCTGAGGTCCCCGAGCGCTCTCAAGTAGGTTTTCATCAAGGATCTCTCTATACTTTGCTATGTTCAACTGTCCCTTGATCCTGACTAATCACCCAGTCCCTGCCGCTGAAAAACATCCCCACAGCATGCTGCTGCCACCACCATGCTTCACCGTAGGGATGGTGCCAGTTTTGCTCCAGACATGACGCTTGGAAACTACTCTTAAACGCTATTAAAACCAAATGCATGCTTTTCAACCGTTCGCTGCCTGCACCCGCACTCCCGACTAGCATCACCACCCTGGATGGTTCCGACCTAGAATATGTGGACATCTATAAGTACCTAGGTGTCTGGCTAGACTGTAAACTATCCTTCCAGACTCAAATCAAACATCTCCAATCTAAAATCAAATCCAGTCGGCTTTCTATTCCGCAACAAAGCCTCCCTCATTCACCCCGCCAAACTTACCCTAGTAAAACTGACTATCCTACCGATTCTCGACTGGTGTTAAGTGACCCCAAACTTTTGAATTGAGCTCAGGTGCATCCTGTTTCCATTGATCATCCTTGAGATGTTTCTTCA